>NW_017100015.1:30348-34253 GCF_001412225.1 Nicrophorus vespilloides | reverse complement strand
TGAACAAAAAAAAATCTTGAAACAATCGATGAATTTTACATATCAATTGATTTAATTGAATAATCGACAATATTTATTAATAAGTTACATAATATTATTCATTAAGCCACAAACATTGTCCAAATATTTCCATTACTTAATCATATTTCTCCATAATCAATATACAAAAAAGATTGTGCAAAAGCACTACAATTGAAAAGAAACAAAGAAATTGAACTTGTTATTTTTTTTATAAACAACAGAAAAAAAGAATCAAAAATATTGTAATTACTTCAATAGATTGAATCAAATAATTGACAGTATTTAAATATTGATATATAAAATTACTATTAAAAATTAACAGAATATTATTTATTAATCCACAGATTAAATAAACCTTTAGTAATTAATATTATACACAATGAAGAAAGAAAACTTGTTATTTGTTTTCTTAACAGAAAGAAAGAATAAAAAATATTGTTTTTTTTTTAAGTTTTCATAATCAATACAAAAGTGCTACAATTAAAAAGAAATTTCCAGAGATAATGAATAAGTTTTCGATATATTTAAGTCTCTAAATAAAATTATTCTAATTAGTTTAAAGCATATAATTAAATAATTAACAATTCTTAAATAAAATTATAAAATGATTGTTAAATGTATAAATAAAACACTTACACGTATCAGTTGTAATTAAAATAATACTGAAATTAGTTTAAGACATTGAAGACAATTGAAAAATGTATTTTTCTTTTAATTGTTAAGTTTATAAATAAAACACTTGCATAAATTATCCATAATTAACAGGATGTCAAGGATCGTCCGATTACAGTAAATACTGCAAAGTCATTGAGAATTAGTTTAAGATTAATCGACCAAAACTTTGTTTTTTATTTTCTAACATTGCTTAGCCAATAAGTAATAATACAAATCAAAGGATAATAAATTATAATTAATTGAATGAAGTTTCCAAAGAATTAATTAATAATTGCATTTCATTCAATTAATTGAAACAAATACTACAAATTCTATTATATTTTTTTACAGAAACTTAACGAAAATTAAATATGTTTTACACGTAATAATCAATTAGAAATAATTAAGATTTATTTTATATTTTCAATTTTATTATGAAAGATATTCCTTTATTAATTGTAATTACATAAAAAAACATTACATAAACTATTAATAAAAATAAGTAATTAGATTTAGTGTATCTAAGATTTAAGCATTTCAAAATATACTATAATTTCACATTTATGTAATTCCGAATGTTTTACTTTCATTTTTCTTAAAGTAATAATTGCATGTTTAATCATATCACGTATTGCAATTACCATCAATTTTTGAACAATTAAATTCATTTACATTCGTCTTAAAAGTAATTAAATTCTGTGATGTTTTTTTTTATTTTTTTAGAAAGTTAAATCCATTGATGCAATTATTTAATATTTAACCATTTTCACAGCAATTAACTATCATAATTCAAGCATTCATAAATTTACAAAAAAAATAAATACATCGATTTTTTTTTGTTGTATAATAGTCTGCACAGCAATACCTTTTATAGTGCTGTTTCCGACAATATCCCGCACTCTTTGAAACCGGACAAATTGAGGAACTAAACACATACAAATGAAACGCACTAAAAGAGAGTTGAAAAGCTGACAATTTACTTATAAAAAAAAATCTTTTTTTTTTGCTCAATTAAAATTTGGTTTATTTTTAAATTTTCAAACCAGAATTTAGTGAATCCGTACTAACTGAAGCCGCACTGTGCGAGGTATTGCTGCAGTCAAGAAAAAATGAAAAAATTAACAATTTCTTGTATATTGTATCGTTTATACACATAAATACATCCATTTTTACAAATGTTAATTAGAATTATCATTTTCCTTTTTGAGGTTTCTTGTTGTACAATAGTTTGTATAGCAATACTTCTTATAGTGCGGGTTCCGACAATATCCCGCACTCTTTGAAACCGGGCTAATTGAAACGCACTAAAAGAGAGTTGAAAAACCGTATTGCTGTAGTCACAAAAAAAAACAATTTCTTGTAATAATTTGTTAATTTTATATATAAAATCGTTATTTTTTGCAAATGTTTATATTCTTTAATTAAAATACAAAGTTTTCAACATATTTCTTATTAATAATTAGATTACAAACAATCTTAAGAACATTCACTGTTAATTTCTTGTAAATTTTTGTTATTTTTTATTTATGTGCATATTTTCAACAATTAATTGAATTTAGACAATAAAAAACAGAAAATTTCGTTTGAAGTGGGTTTCTTGCTGTGTTTAAGCAGAAAATAATTGCGTGCGTATGTTTATACACGTCAATAAATTAAAACCGAAAAAAAAACGCAATTAAGCATAAAATTAGTGTTTGGTTTCTAATGGTAATAATTAATTCTAATGAGGCTCTAAAAACCCGTTGACCACGAATCCACAAATCGAATATTGAAGATTCTTGCAATTTCTACAAAACGCCAATAATAATAAATAAATTAATACGAATCCACCGGTAAACATATGCTTCTTTAATAAACAGAAGATGAGAGAGTTGAAAGAAGAAAAAAACGAAACAGTTAATGTTTTACGAATCGAGGAACAGTGCGAAATCAATGAAGAATCAATGCAAATTAGAGAGAGACGCGATGATATGTTTATTCTTGCGTGCGAGAGAAAGACAGTAGAAGATAATGAGGGAAGAATGGAATTTGCAGAAGTAATTTACGGTTGTTGTTTTTTTTATGCGATAAAATTAAAGAAACAAGAATAAAAATAAATAAAAAGGTGTGCGGCATTGGCACATTAAATAACAATTGCAGCTAACGCACACAGCCTACTTTCACGAGCGACGGTTATTAGAGGCGAAAATTTTTCCGACGACGTCGCGCGTTTCGTTACGCAACGGGTGGGAAATCGAATTCTGCGCTCGCCAATTCGGATTCGATTCCGTTTTCTATTTGCGCGGTTCCAATTGGTCGATAGGAAGGAACGAAAGGTATGTTGAGAAAGAGAGAGAAAAAAGAGAAAATTCGCATTGGAAATGCACGACCAAAGTCCTCATTTTCTTTACGTAAAAATATTCGAATAAATTAACTTCAAGAAATAATATACGTTCCATTTAAAGAGAGAAACAATTACAATTATTAAGAAGAAAATGGAGAAAATAAGACATTGTAAATAATAGATGTCAATTCGAATTTAGACTCAATTAATTGTTTGTTTACATAAAGAAATTTACGTTTTCAATTTGAATTTCAGAACAGTTTTTATTATATAGGTTTAAGTCATTTATTGATATCAAAGACAACGTTTGTCAATGCAATATTAGGTTAATTTTTAAATGAATTGCGAAATGACAGCTGTCAACTTTTGTCAAAACGTCATTTTTAGACTATAAGACTAAATTTGACTCAATTGATTGTTTGTTTACATCAGTGGTTTCCAAACTTGAAGTTACTACGCCTCTCTCAAAAGTATGTAATCATTTGGCGCCTCCCCTTTCATAAAAGGAACGCGCATTACAGCAATATGGATATGAGCACAGGAATGTATCTATACATGCTGCAAACATTCAGCTTTCATATGCATCTTTTGGATTCATTCTATGTATTATAGGTTTCTAGAAAATCAATGAAATGTAAAAACACTGCTTTTTCGATCATTTTTTAAACTTTGAACAGCCAAACGGCTAAAACCACAGTAATATATCGATATTTGTTGGATTCCCCAAACATTCAGCTTTCATATGCATCTTTTGGATTCATTCTATCTATTATACTTTCGAGTAAATCAATGAAATGTAAAAACACTGCTTTTTCGAGCATTTTTTTCAACTTTGAACACGAATTACAGCTAAACGGCCAAAACCACAGTAATATATCGATACTTGCTATATTCCCCAAACATTCAG
>NW_017100015.1:0-30323 GCF_001412225.1 Nicrophorus vespilloides | reverse complement strand
GAATGCGGTTCTAAATTAATTCACAAAAAAATAATTTTTAATTTTAAATTATGACATCGAATTGAGCAAATTACTATAATTTTTCTTTGGATGTAATGTTAGAATTTGAGTCCGGTTCCAGCCAGATTCTCTTCGGTCCATCGATCAATGAACTCGATCATCTTCGGCGACATCTCGGATTTGAATGATCCCGTATCTCCGCTCCTCATGAAAACACCGCCGGGATTGTAGCAAAGACCTTTCGATTTCAAGAACGAGACGAGTGCGGAATGATCCGTCGAAGAGTTGTTCTTCATCTGCTCAAAACTGAGATGATGCAGCAACCTTTTCATCTGATCCTCATCCAATTTCACGCCAAGGAAATCGCTCACTTCGACGACAACGCTGCGCAGATCCTTCTTCATATCTTCGTACTTCAGGAAAATGATGTTCGATTCGGACCGTCTCTTCCAGTAACCAAGGATATTGTCGAAGAACGGCGTCCAACCAACTGCGACCATTAAAAACAAAAACACTTATCAATCTTTAATGTTCGTTACCATGGTTATTTGTTTACGTTTGTTCTTGACGAACAGCTGCATGTGAAGATCGAGATCACCCGAATAGTTTTCCAACAATCTCAGGTGATGGTAATACGAGACGCACACGTCTTTCGGATTTCTTGCAACGTGAATTATCTACCAAAAAAAAATAAAATCGAAAATATTAAAATAGAGTTCATTGCAAATTCGCAAAGGTACTTTTGGTCTCCTCTCGAAGTTTCTGATTTGTTTTGGCAACAGTTCCCATGGTAAATGCGTCTTCACGAACCTCGGCCTCGGCTTGCTCTTCAGATATTCGATGGATTTCCTCACATTCGGTAGCGAATCGTTCGGACAATCGATTCCAAAAAGAACACAGTATCTGCGAAAAGACACAGTTTTAGTGATTTTCTAGCCGTTTCGCCTATAATTCACGTTCAAAATTGACGCTCGAAAGATCATTTTCTTCACATTTTAGTGATTCATAGCAACGAATGTTTACGAATTGTCACGTTTCACATAGATATTTACAGACTGTTTGCGTTTCATATTTAAGTTGTTTAAAATTATACGGAATGATATGCAAATTATTCAGAACGACTGATAACGAGACGAGACTTCAAATTAAAATGTAATCTAACATCTTGTTTAAAATAGAAGCACAAACACGCCGTGATTATTGCAATTTAACCTAATTTCGAAATGTTAACTTCATTTGTTTTCACTTCTATCGCATTTGTTTCGCTCATCTATTGTTTGTTCAAATTTATTTGGTTGCTAGGGAATATATATATATATATAGAGACAAATGAAAATTGGGCTGTATATTGATTTTGTTTTCAATTAACAATTGAACGAAACAAAACAAAAACTTACTCGACGAATGGAAACCTCTCGTCCAGATCGACCTTGGCCGCCTCGAAATCGAGATCGTTGGCGATGCACCAGACCATTTCTTGGGTCCATGTCGTCCCTGGCAACAGAAAACAAACATGATAATATGCAAGTACACATTTTGTTTTTGTTTTTTTCAATTGTTTTTCGAATTAAAACAATTGCATCTCCATGGAGATGAAAACAATAAAAAAAGTAAACAATTTTTACCGCATTTCGGGAAACTGGTGACCCAGACGTCATCGTCGTACACTTCCAGATCTTCGATTTCCTTCTGATACTTGGCGAAGTTCTCCGGAAGAGCGTAACCTTTGAACACGCCGTATCCTTTCCTCGCGCTGCTCAAGCAATGCTGGTTGCGCAACTCGTCCAGCTCTTCGGCACTCTTGATTTCCATTATTTTAATCTCTTTGTTTTCGATTGTTTCGTTTAATGCAAGGCCTACTGCTTCACCTCTAAACCGAATGCCGTTGGTTTTACGACTGAACGCGATTTTCGTCAGTCATGTGTACAAATAGAACTGAGATAATAATAAAAAAAAAACGAATTCTCTATTTTTAATGCGATTAACTGTTTTGTTTGTTTTTTTTTTTAATATCATCGTCGAGCGCAAAAATTACGCAACGAATTTGCTTATAATTATCTCTGATTTACAACTGCAATATAAAAAAAACACTTTCCATTTCTAAAGTTTGTTTATTAATTTACGAAGAAACTAATCAAGTTACAGTCATGTTTTTACACTCATTGCATTCTCTGAATTTTCAACATTAATAAACTTATTAAAAATTCAATAATTTCAAATGATTAATTAGAAAAAAAAACGAATTTTATTTTTGATATGTCAACAATTAAAAAAACACTAAATTTAGTTGTTAATTTACGAAGATACCAATACAGTTATTAATATAAATTTATACTTATTTTAATCATTGAATATTTTAGATTAATATGCTTTTTTAATATTCTCTTTGAGAACTTTGGTTATTAAATTATACACTAAAATCTATTTTTTTTTGTCGATTAATTGAATACAAAAGTTCGTTGCTAAACGTGAAGTACACATTTGTTCACTTAATTTTGTAATGAGAATGTTTAAAACTAAAGTTTGAAGCAAAATTTAGTATAAAAATTGATATATTTTTGTTGATTTATCGACAATGAATCACTGAAGTTTGTAAATATTTCCAGAAGAAACCAATTCAGCTGTAAACACTTTTTTACGCTCATTTTATTTACTGAAGAATCTAGATTAATATACGTATTTAGTTTTCTTTTAAAATCTGTTGGTTCTGAAGATACTAGCTAATAACAAGAAGGTGACATTTAATTATAGTTTATCATTTGCGAAGAAACCATTCACGTTATATAAACATAATTACGCTCATTTTATTCACTGAAGTTTCTAGATTAATGAACACTCTTATTTTTTTCTTAAAAACTTTTAATTAACATAATGCAAGCTAAAAACTAGAAGGCTGTTACACATTATTATCATTCGTTGCCATGAGTATAAATCACAATAGCGTTTTCATTCCTCATTTGTTCTCAAAACAAATGCTGTTATAACCTCACAATTCTAAACCGGTTCCTGCGAGGTTCTCCTTCGTCCACCGATTGAAATACTCGATCATCGCCGGCGACATTTCCGATTTGAACGAACCGGAAGTTCCGGTTCGCATAAACTCACCGTCCGGATTGAACAGAAGACCTTTACTCTTCAAAAACCCAGCAACAGTTGAATGATCCGTCGCTTTGTTGTGTTTCATCACTTCGAAACTCAGATGATGAAGCAGTGTTTTCACTTGATCTTCTCTCAATTCGTAACCTAGGAACTTAGTAACTTGCAGCAAAATACTGCGAAGATCCTTCTTCATGTCTTCGTACTTCAAGAAAATGATGTTCGGTTCAGAACGTCTGTTCCAATATCCCAAGATGTTATTGAAGAACGGTGTGTAGTTGGCTGTAAAAAAAAACAAATTCGTTTGACTGTTTGTTGACATCAAATGTCATTTTTGACGTTTGTTATTTTTAAGCTTTTGTTTTGTTAGCAATTGTTGTTTTCTTAGTACCTTTGTTTCTGAGAAACAGTTGAACGTACAGATTGAAATCTCCCGAATAGTTCTCCAAGAATCTGACGTGATGGTAGAACGAGACGCAGACGTCTTTCGGATTTCTCGCCACGTGGATTATCTAAAAATTTCGAAATTTTTTCATCAAAATTGCTTTACAAAACAAACCTAACTGACTTTCGGTCTCCTCTCGAAAGTTCTGATCTGCTTCGGCAGTAATTCCCAAGGTAAATGCGTTTTGATGAATCTCGGTCGAGGCCTACTCTTCAAAAATTCCAAGGATCTTCTGACGTACGGGACGGCGTTGTTGGGATCGTCCATTCCGAAGAATACACAGAATCTGAAAGGGAACAGAAAAAAAAAAGTTTTAAACTTTATTTTGTTTCAAATTTGTATTCACTTACTCGATGAACGGAAACCTCTCGTCCAGATCGACTTTGGCCGCTTCGAAATCGAGATCGTTGGCAACGCACCAAACCAACTCTTCCGTCCATGTCGTCCCTAGCAACAGAAAAACAACAACATTTAATTTAACCAACAAACTTTGACATTTGCAAGTCATTAATGTCAAAGAATGACTTGCAATGCCATTGTTATTTAACGAATTGCCATGGTAACAAAACTGATATTTACCTGATTTGGGGAAGCTGGTGACCCAGACGTCATCGTCGTAGACTTCTAGATCTTCGATTTCCTTCTGATACTTGGAAAAACTCTCCGGAAGCGAGTAACCTTTGAACTCTCCGTATCCTTTCCTCGCACTGCTCAGACCGTACCTGTCTCGCAGTTCAATCAATTCCGAATCGCTCTTGAATTCCATGATGATACTTGCTCGAACTTTGGAAGACAACTGAAACAAGTTCTACTCGTTTGGCAAAGTCTATAAACAAATAATTAAATAAATATGAAAAAAATGAAGGTCTCTCCCATTCGATAATGCCTATATACACTTCAAAACCAGATAAGATTTGAAAAGTATTTCTTATTATTTATATTAAAACAAATATGAAAACATTTTAGCAAAACGTAAATTGCATTTTTATTCCAAAAACAAGTGATTGTGTTTTTTTTTAATACCATGACAACTGATACAAAGTTGTTGTCATAACAAACATTAATTTTTGCATTAATTTAATAAAAAACAACCTTGAAAACAAAAACATGTTATATCAATACTTCGATAAAAACAAGTGCTTATCGAAAGATATTAATTTTAAATGATAGAAACAAAAAAAAAACAAACGATTGCATCATAATAAAGAAATATTTTGCATCAAATAACACATGAAAACAAAATTGTTTAATAATAAGATTTTTTGTCACTTTCACTTTCCATTTTCTTTTCAAAACTATTGATTAACAAGATAGAAATTAAAAAGTGTTTTGTTTTTCTGATATTTATTTAAAGTTTATCAATTAATAACGTAGAAATCATTGAAGTTATGTAAATTTAAATACGCTCATTTCATTCACTGAAGTTTCAAGATTACTAAACAAATTATTTTTTCTTAAAAACGTTTAATTAACAAAACCTAGAAAGTTGCTACACATTATTATCATTCGTTGCTATGAGAATAAATCAAAATAGCGTTTTCATTCCTCATTTGTTCTCAAAACAAATGCTGCTATAACCTCACAACTCTAAACCGGTTCCTGCGAGGTTCTCCTCCGTCCATCGATTGAAATACTCGATCATCGCCGGCGACATTTCCGATTTGAACGAACCGGAAGTTCCGGTTCGCATAAACTCACCGTCCGGATTGAACAGAAGACCTTTACTCTTCAAAAACGCAGCAAGATTTGAATGATCCGTCGCTTTGTTGTGCCTCATCACTTCGAAACTGAGATGATGAAGTAGTGTTTTCACTTGATCTTCGCTCAATTCATAACCTAGGAACTTTGTAACTAGCAGCAAAACACTACGAAGATCTTTCTTCATGTCTTCGTACTTCAGGAAAATGATGTTCGGCTCGGAACGTCTGCTCCAATAGCTCAAGATGTTATTGAAGAACGGCGCGTAGTTGGCTGTAAAAAAAACAAACTTGTTTGACATTGACATCAAATGTCATTGTTGACGTTTCTTAGCAATTGTTGTTTTCTTAGTACCTTTGTTTCTGAGAAACAGTTGAACGAACAGATTGAAGTCTCCAGAATAGTTCTCTAAGAATCTGGCGTGATGGTAATAGGAGACGCAGACGTCTTTTGGATTTCTTGCCACGTGGATTATCTACAATAAAAAAAAATGACATCAGAATTGCTCAGCAAAAACAGACGAATTCGCTGACTTTCGGTCTCTTCTCGAAAGTTCTGATCTGCTTCGGCATTAATTCCCAAGGCAAATGCGTTTTGACGAATCTCGGCCTTGGCCTGCTCTTCAAGAATTCGACGGATCTTCTGATGTACGGGACGGCGTCATTGGGATCATCCATTCCGACGAAAGTGCAGAATCTGAAGAGTTCGTAGGATCAATATTGGAAAAAAAAAAAGATCAATTCAATCACTTACTCGATGAACGGAAACCTCTCGTCCAGATCGACTTTGGCCGCCTCGAAATCGAGATCGTTGGTAACGCACCAAACCAATTCTTGCATCCATGTCGTCCCTGGCAACAGAAAGTCAACAAGATTTCACTATGACAGTTACATGTAAACACGAAACTTAAATTAACCAACAAACTTTGACGTTTACGTGTCGTTGTTATTTAACGAATTGCCATGGTAACAAAACAGATATTCACCGGATTTGGGGAAGCTGGTGACCCAGACGTCATCGTCGTAGACTTCTAGATCTTCGATTTCCTTTTGAAACTCGGAAAAATTATCGGGAAGAGCGTAACCTTTGTACTCTTCGTATCCTTTCCTCGCGCTGCTCAGACCGTACCTGTCTCGCAGTTCAATCAATTCCGAATCGCTCTTGAATTCCATGATGATACTTGCTCGAACTTTTCAAGACTACTGATAATAATCACTTTACGAAAGTTTGTAAATAAACAAATAAATAAGAAAAAAAAAAGTTTTCGATAATTTATAATTGCACAACAAACTAGATAAGTTTTGAAAAACAGCATTTATATTGAAATAAATATGATAATATTTATTTAAAGTTTGTCATTAAAAACACGTAGAAATCACTGAAGTTACGTAAATGTAAATACGCTAATTTTATTCACTGAAGTTTCAGCATTAATAAACATATTCACATTTTTCATAAAAACTTTTAATTAAGATAATGCAAGCTAAGAACTAGAAGGCTGTCATTCGTTGCCATGAGTATAAATCAAAATAGCGTTTTCATTCCTCATTTGTTTTCAAAACAAATGCTACTATAACCTTACAACTCTAAACCAGTATCTGCGAGATTCTCTTCCGTCCATCGATTGAAATACTCGATCATCGCCGGCGACATTTCCGATTTGAACGAACCGGAAGTTCCGGTTCGCATAAATTCACCGTCCGGATTGAACAGAAGACCTTTGCTCTTCAAAAACGCAGCAAGATTTGAATGATCCGTCGCTTTATTGTGTTTCATCACTTCGAAACTGAGATGATGAAGTAGTGTTTTCACTTGATCTTCACTCAATTCATAACCTAGGAACTCTGTAACTTGGAGCAAAATACTGCGAAGATCCTTCTTCATGTCTTCGTACTTCAGGAAAATGATGTTCGGCTCTGAACGTCTGCTCCAATAGCTCAAGATGTTATTGAAGAACGGCGCGTAGTTGGCTGTAAAAAAAACAAACTTGTTTGACATTGACATCAAATGTCATTGTTGACGTTTCTTAGCAATTGTTGTTTCCTTAGTACCTTTGTTTCTGAGAAACAGTTGAACGTACAGATTGAAATCTCCCGAATAGTTCTCCAAGAATCTGACGTGATGGTAATACGAGACGCAGACGTCTTTCGGATTTCTTGCCACGTGGATTATCTAAAAGTTTTGAAACTTTTGCATCAAAATTGCTTTGAAAAACGAACCTAACTAACTCACTTTCGGTCTCCTCTCGAAAGTTCTGATCTGCTTCGGCATTAATTCCCACGGCAAATGCGATTTGATGAATCTCGGTCTTGGCCTACTCTTCACAAATTCGATGGATCTTCTGACGTACGGGATGGCGTCGTTGGGATCGTCCATTCCGAAGTACATGCAGAATCTGAAAAAGAAGAAAATAAGTTCTAAACTTTAAGCAAACTTAATCTAATCGAGTTTTCTTACTCGACGAACGGAAACCTCTCATCCACATCGACTTTGGCCGCTTCAAAATCCAGATCGTTGGCAACGCACCAAACCAGTTCTTCTGTCCACGTTGTCCCTGACAACAAAATGTATCTTAACCTATCTTCTTTGACATTTAGCTATGACAACCAAAAAACTTTGACTTTAACGCGTCATTGTTGACATTTATAACTAATTTTTTAACGTTTCATTGTTATTTAACAAATTGTCATGGCAACAAACAGATATTTACCGGATTTGGGGAAACTGGTGACCCAGACGTCATCGTCGTAGACTTCTAGATCTTCGATTTCCTTCTGATACTTGGAAAAACTCTCCGGAAGCGAGTAACCTTTGAACTCTCCGTATCCTTTCCTAGCACTGCTCAGACCGTACCTGTCTCGCAGTTCAATCAATTCCGAATCGCTCTTGAATTCCATGACGATTCTTGCTCAAACTTTGGAAGACAACTAAAATGATTTTACGAAAGTCTGTAACGATAAATGAGTAGAAAAGAAGGTTTTTCGTTCGATAATTAATAATTTCCATAACAAACTAGATAAGACATGAAGATCAGAACAGCTTTTTGCATAAATATTGTTCTTGTTCCAAAGAAACAAATTATTTTTTGTACCATGACAACTGTAACTAAGTTTGTTGTTGTCGCAACAATCGTTTTGCAGTTGCATTAATTAAATAAAAACAGTTGAAAACATTGGTAGGCCTTGAAAATAAAACAAACAAAAATTATATCAACAATTCAATGAAAACAAGTGTCGATACGCACTTGTTTTCGTCGAGTTATCGATATAAGATATTAATTTCAAATTGAAACAAATAACAAATTATATTTTTTTCTTAAGTTTTTTACATTTTTTTTTTTTTCATAATTAATAAATTTAACAGTCAAATCGGAGTTTCGTGTTGGAAAGATTCGCTTCGATCCATTCATCGAAAATCTTAACAACTTCTTCGTCCATTTCCTCCTTGTAACCACCAGCTTTTCCCTTCCTGATGAACTCACCGCCTGAACACTTCGGATTTGCAGTCCTGACGTAATCTATAAACTCCGTATGATTGACAGCCTTATTGTTCTTCATCGATTCGAAACTCAAGTGTTCCTTCAACTTCTCCACTTGATCTTCACTCAAATCAACACCTAAGAACTCAGCAACTTGTAAAACGGATTTACCCAAATCCTTCTTCAGATCTTCGTACTTGATGAACAGAATGTTAGATTCGTCGCATCGGTCGAAGTAGCTGAGAACGTTTTTGAAGAACGGCGACGAAACCACTGAAATTAACAATAAGATTATTGAGATTTTCATGTTTCTATAAGAATAATCACGTTTGTCGTTGATGAACAATTGCCATTGTTGTTCGAAGTTGCCTAGGAAAACGTTGAACATCTTCATGTGATGATAGTAGGAGACGCAGACGTCTTTGGGATTTCTCGCAACGTGAATTATCTGCAATTATTTATTCTATTGAAGAACACATTAATCTACGTTGTTTTTGTTCTAATTATCAACTGTAAACTTTGATTTATTGGAGGTTTTAGACAACAAAACGCAACCAACTTAACACTAGTGCAATTAAAAATGCCTAATTTCTTAAAACACTTCTTCGCCAATTGTTAATTGCAAGCGATCAAAGGGTTTTTACAGTAAATTTTTGTATACCTTAGGTCTCTTTTCGAAAGTTCTAATCTGTTTTGGCAATAAATCCCACGGTAAATGCGTTTTGATGAATCTCGGTCTTGGCATTTCTTTCAGCATTTCCAAAGGTTTCAAGAATTTCGGTAAGTCTGCAACGCCATCATCGATTTGCACGAAACTGAAACGAAATTTGAATTAAAACTGAAATTTGTATTAATTTTTTTCATTTTGTTACTCTATAAATGGAAATCTCTCGTGTATATTTTGTTTGGCTCCTTCGAAATCCAAATCGTTGCAGATGCACCACACCATTTCCTGAGTCCAAGTGGTTCCTGGAACAAAAGAATCGCTTGTTAAATTTTGCTTCTCCATGGTAACGCAGAGAAAAACAAGAGACGACTCACCGCTTTTCGGGTAGCTGGTCACCCAGACGTCATCGTCGTACACCTGGAGATCTTCGATCTCCTTCTGATACCTGGCGAAATTCGAATACAACACGTAACCATGGAAACTCTGGTAAGTGAAGTTGCGCACCGGCGCGTACAGTTTCCGGATAACCTCTTCCATTTCCTCGGCGTTCATCAATTTCATCGTCATGGTGATCACAAAACCAAATGAATAAAACAACTGAATTTTAATGAACAAAACAACTTTTTTTATTTTTAAATTGATAAGATTTCGTGACGAGCAAACAATTGCCAGACATCATTTGTTTGCACACTCGTGCATTTTATCTATATGTTAAAACAAAAAAACAAGCGAATAAATTTACATTTTATTTTTAACAAAATTTAAGTAATTTAAAAAAAATTACAACACTAAGATATTAAAATTTAGTCTAAATTTTCAAAGTTCAATCCCGTGTTGGAAAGATTCACTTCGATCCAATCATCGAAAATCTTAACAACTTCTTCGTCCATTTCCTCCTTGTAACCACCAGCTTTTCCCTTCCTGATGAACTCATCGCCGCGACTCTTCGCGTTGACGCTCTTCACGAAAGCCGTCAACTTCGAATGATTAACAGCAGTTTCTTCAACTTCTCCACTTGATCATCTCTCAAATTAACACCTAAGAACTCGGCAATTTCCACCAAAGATTTCTCCAAATCCCTCTTCAAATCTTCGTACTTGATGAACAGAATGTTCGGTTCGTCGCGTTTGTGGAAGTAGCTTAAGACGTTCTTGAAAAACGGTGACCAAACCACTGAAAAAACAAGATTTATTTGATTGCAAATCACGTTTAAAATAATCACGTTTGTCGTGGATGAACAATTGCCATTGCTGCTCGAAGTTGCCTTGGAAACCCTCAAACATCTTCATGTGACGCATGCGTCCTTCGGGTTTCTCGCTACGTGAATCATCTGCAATTAATAAGCACACAAAGTTGAGTAATATACTCATTGGACAATATTCTAATATAATGATAACATTTTTTTTGTAATTATTGATGGTAAATTTTAAGTTATAGCAGTTTTTATACAATAAAACATTGTAATCAAAACGCAACCAACATAACGTGAATGCAAATAAAAATGCCTACAATTGTTAATTGCAAGCAACCAGAGGGTTGTCACAGTAAATTATTGCATACCTTAGGTCTTTTTTGGTAAGTTCTGATTTGCTTCGGTAGTAAATCCCACGGTAGATGCGTTTTGATGAACCTAGGTCTTGGCATTTTTTTAAGTAAATCGAAAGATCTCAAGAAACTCGGTATCTCTATACTAGCGTCATCTGGGAACAAGAAAATGTAACTGAAATTTAATAAAATATTGAATTAATCTTTGATTCCTTCTAAATTTACTCCAAAAATGGAAATCTCTCGTCCAATTCTTGTTCAGCTCCTTCGAAATCCAAATCGTTGCAGATGCACCAAACCATTTCCTGCATCCACGTAGTTCCTGAAACAAATTCAATTGTTCGCTGTAAACTGTTCGTTTGTTTTTCTTTAATTCCAATATTTTGTTAATTTTCGAGCTCTTCGATCGCTTCTCCAACCTTAACAAAATTAGTAAACAACACGTAACCATGGTAACTATTGTAAGAAAAGTTGAAGGGCGGAACGTAAACCTTCCAGATGAGTTCCTCAACCTCTTTGACGTTCATTAAATAAAAAAAACTATCGCACATTTATAAAAAAAAAATGGATTAGAAATGTTTATGAATGTAAATAAAAAATGTCATTTGTTTCTAAAAAAAAAAAACAAAATGACATTTACATTGAAAACCATTTTGTTTTTAAAAGAAATGAAGAAGATGCGAATAACCATGGTAACCAAATGCAAAACACACTGGATTAGACTTACCGCATTTGGGGTAACTGGAGACCCAGACATCATCGTCGTAGACCTCAAACTCGTCGATCCTCTGCCAGAACCTTGCGAAATTCGACGAGAAAACGTAACCTTCGAAACTCCGATAAGACGATTTGAACGGTGAAACGTACACCTCTTTGATCACTTCCTCTATCTCTTCGGTCTGTCGTCTGAGAAGATCTCTTGATTAAAACGAAAATTCCTGAAACTACTTTATATACGAAACGCAAAAGTTTCCATCGAGAAGAAAAGATTAGAATTGTAGCAAACATTTGCTTAATTTAACGCAAAAACAAAAAAAACAAACATACACAACTTTCCGCATGCTTGATCATCGCATTGACAAATCGATATGCGTTTTTTTTTTTTGTGTTTCTCTTTTGTTTTTGCTCTTGTTTCTGGTTACATTTCAAGGCATTTCCTTTCTTCCTACGCCTACTATAAAAGCTGCAAACGAATTCGATTGTTTTCAATCATTGTTTTCGCTTCGCGATGGGTCCAAATCTGGACGAAATTCTCGAGAGGAAATTCACTTCAGTTTTCCGCAAAGGTTACCGGAAGTACGGGAAATTCACGCTTCCGGCGAGATTCGAGGATTTGCGCACAGAAATCGACGATTTCGAGGTGTTCGATGACGACGTTTGGGTTTGCAGCTTTCCCAAAACCGGTAATTCCACAATTTATCTTCTATCATTTTTACTTATCCAATAATTTTTTTTGGATAGGCACCACGTGGACGCAGGAGATGGTTTGGTTGATCTGCAACGATTTCGATTACGTCAAAGCCGAAGAAAATCTGGGCGCAAGATTTCCATTTTTAGAGTAAATTTTATACAAAATTTACTTCAATTTAAAATTCATTTTTTTTATTGTTGTTAGGGTTTCAGCAGTTTTCGATTTCAGAGATTTGATTTCAGAAAACGACGAATTTAAACCTCCAGTTTTCATTGAGAATTCGCTTGAATTCACTAAGAACTGTCCAAGGCCAAGGATGATCAAAACGCATCTTCCATGGGATTTACTTCCAAGAGCGATTCGAGAGTTTCAAGTTAAACCTAAGGTTAGTGAATGCAAGCAAATGAAAGTTTAAACTTTAGAGAATGAAATGAGTTAATTGGTAAATTTAGGAGACTTCTGGTTATTGAGGAATTTACTGTTAAAATTCAATCAAAAAAAAAATTGCAGTGCTTCAATTTTTCGTTGATAATTTGAAAACTAATTGAAGTAATTCATAAAATTCAATTTCAAATTAAAGTTAAAATGTTAATTCTTTTGAATTTAAATTCCAAGTTTCGATTTCGATTTTTTTTTAGATAATTTATGTGAGTCGAAATCCAAAAGATACGTGCGTCTCCTACTTCCATCACGCTCGACTTTTCGAAGGCTTTTCCGGGGATTTTCGCGATTTCGCTCAGCTTTTCATCGCTGGAAAAGGTGAACATACAAAATGATATTGGAAAACGTTTTAAAACATTTCAATTTCAGTAAGTTTTGGTCCGTTTTTCGATAATTTCTTAAGCTTTTGGAACGTGAAGGATCAAAAAAATCTGCTTTTCATCAAGTACGAAGACATGAAGATGGATTTGGGAGAAGTGATGGAAACTGTGGCGAAATTCGTTGGGAAAACTTTGAGCGAAATCGAAAAATCTAAGCTGTTGAAGCATCTCAGTTTCGAGGAGATGAAACGAAATCCGGCTGTAAACTTCGAGCCGGTCCTGGAATTTCATCGACGCTTCAATTTGGTGAAAGTAGATGGCGTTTTCATGAGATCTGGAGGTGAAGAGAAGAGTAAAATGGATGAAATCGATGAGGATTTGCAAGAAAAGTTCGACGATTGGATTAAACGAAATTTATTGAAATTTTCTTAGAACTCGCATTTGTCGAAACCGGATGCCGCAAAGTCCCAATCGATCTTCCGGGTTTTGATGATGTTCGTGAAGACTTTCGAGGAGTGTTTGGGTGTTCTGGTGCGATTCGGATTCTCGAAATCTATGTGAATTAAACCAAAACGTTCGCTGAAAATTTTCAAAAAAAAAATTAATTAATTATCTTTGTTTCATATTATTGTTGTTAATTACGAGTATCCACGAAGCCATTCGAAGTTGTCAAGGAAACTCCACGCCGTGTAAGCTTTCACGTTGCATTTGTCTTCAGTTATGGCCAATAATACTTGCTCCAAATATTTCTGAAACCAAAAATGTTGTTGAGTCATAGAAATCGTTGTATTTTGAAAATTATGTAAGATATCTTAATGAGTGAATGATTGGATTAAACATGAAACTTTAAGGTTCAAAATGAGTGTATTTGGTTGTTTGTAGATTATATAGTTTTCTTGTAATTTGATTTTGAACTTTAATAAAAAAAAAATGGTATGAAATTGAGAAATGTAGTGACTTTAGTTATTAGGTTATATCTTAAAAACTACTTATGGTAGCTTAAAGATGAAATTTGCAAATTAAAGTTGAAATTCTAGGGAATTAAATGAGCTTTAAATGATGTTTCAGCGACTTTCGGTTTTTGAATAATTAATTGTTGAACTCACGTTATGATAATGAATTCTTCTGCAATCCTGCGTGAACTCCTCGTATTCACCTGCGTATCCGTTCTCGGCAATAACAACATCCGGATTTCCGTACTCCTCTTTGATGAAGTTCAGCAGTTTCCTCAAACCCCACGGGACAACTTTCAACCAGGAGGCGGCGCTGCTTTCCCAAGCTTCGTCTACTCTCGCCTCCGCCCCTATGTCGAAATAATAAGATGGCCTTGAGATGCCTTTGGCAGCGCCATCTGTTACCAATCGCGTGGTGTAGTGATTCAGACCCAAGAAATCCGCTGAACCGCGAATCATTTCGATTTCTTCAGCGGTGAACGACGGAAGACGTGATTTGCTGAAACCCTCTTCGGCGCTCGCCTTCGAGATCACCTCTTTCATCACCTGAGGGTAATCTCCGCTCTCGGAGAAGATCGGATTCGCAAACCATCCAAGCTGTAATCAATAATTGTGTTGTTTGTAATTAGCCTCAGTACGGTTGTAAAGATGCCATCTATTGATGGTATTTATAATTAAACATAACATTGTAACTGTCAACACGTAAAATGTCAACTGTCAATAGTTATTTTTTTTTATACTTAGGTTATTTCACGCCTGCAACCAGTGATGCAGATGTAGTTTAATAATTGTTCTTAGATGGCGCTAAAGATATAACACATTTTTCAAGGTCTGTAAAACGAAAGCTAATCCAAATTTAACAATTTTTTTGTGTGAATTGACTAAAGTGGATATTAATAATTGTTTAAAAAATCTCACTTACGCCCATTCTCAAGACTCGCTTTGCTGAATCCGAATCCTTCTGCGTTTGCGCCTCGAACCAGCTGGAATCCAAGGTGATTCCGACTAATCCGTTCTGCGTGGATTTGTACTTATCCTGGTAGATCCTGTAGGTTTTTCCGTGCGCCCTCAGGAGTGTCGTGCTGCACATGTAGGGGGCGACACCATCGGAAGTGTACGCAGGCGCTTTGTTGGCAATGCCGTAACCCTCGTGACACACCTGTAAAGGTTCGTTGAAAGTCTGCCAATGCTTAACTTTGGCGCCGAAGCTCTTGAACGCGATGGTTGCATACTCTGCAAAGATGTCGGCTAAGAGCGGATTAGGCCACCCACCGATCTCCTGCAACGGTTGCGGCAAATCCCAATGATACAAAGTCACAAACGGTTCTATTCCATTGGCTAAAAGCTCATCGATCAATTCGTTGTAGTAGCGAATACCATCGTCGTTGATGTTATTTGCGAAACCGGACGGAAGGATTCTCGACCAGGACAAGGAAAACCGGTAGTAATCAACACCTAAACTCTTCAGAAGAGCAACGTCCTCTTTGGTCTTGTGGTAGGAATCACAGGCCACATCTCCGGTGCTTCTATCAAAAATCAAGTCGTTTCTGAAATGACTCAGATGATCCCAAATGTTTTCACCTTTTCCTGTAACCAATCAAAAACAAAACTACATAACAACGAAACAATTGATTAAAAAAAAACAAATACCGCTCTCATTCCAAGCACCTTCCACTTGATAGGAAGCCGTGGAAACACCGAATTTGAAATCCGGCGGGAATTCCGAACAGAAACATCCCAGACTCAGCAAACTGCTAAAACAAAAGATGAAAATAATCAAATTGCATTTATTTCAGTACCAACTCACGCGATTAATTACATAACAACAAAAACGCACGAAAAATAAACAAAATTTCCACTGATAAAAATATTTCGATAAGAATTATAATTAGATATGTTATTTTTCATATTTTTTTGTTATTTAAATTTAAAATTTTCGCAAGTGTCATAAAAGAAACGTTACTAATTAATTTTGCTGCAATTTCATTTCCAATCAGGTTATGAATATTCAAGTTTCATTGTTTCGTTTCGAATTTGTTTAAAAATAAAATGGTGATGTTTCCATAGTGATATAATGTATTATTTTCTAAATAATTATGAAATTTGATATGTAATAAATTGTGTAAACATGAAATATTTTGAACTCACCCGAGAGAAGCAAATGTTACTACAACCGCTGACAACATGTTTACAGATTGTTTCTGTTTCCGCATTCGATTTTTAAGTTGCGCCTCGATCTGATAACTTATGTTTTTTGTTTTATTTTCTCTCTCACTCATACAAATATCGAGGATTCGATAATCGCTTTTGACCTTTGATTCATTATTTATTTTTATACTTGAAATTTTTATCGAGTGCACCTTCGGATTTCCGTGTGCATTTGTTTAAATGAAACAAACGAAACATGCATTTTTATGTCCACTAGAATGGCTTGAGTATATCAATTCGTTGATAAACAAATGCAAATCGTTTTGCATGACTTTTATAATTTATATTTAATTATTCGTTTGTTTAATTTTTACTTATACGTCGTGCTAAAGTATTTCTTAGCATTTATAATACTTATGTGCTTTTGTTTTCTTAAGAATTGAAACGTTAATTGGAAATTTTATCAATTATTGGAAAAGTATTGATTTTGGTGTTAGGCAACTTAATTAACTAAAAGAAATGAGCGATGCAAATGAGTAGTTATCAACAGGATATAAATATGATTCACGTGATTGGCCGATAGATGGAGCATATAGTTATTGAACTTGATGTTAGGCTACCTTATTAACTAAGAGAGATGGTCTTTCGATGAAAGGATTAGGAAACACTGTTAGTATTATAGTTATCGAAATCATGTTATTAAAGAAAATCCTTTTTTACCAATTTCTCCAGCTCTTAGCAGGCGACTCGATGACACTACAAAGATGAATTTAGGCTTGTTGGAATGGCGAGATATTCAGCTTTCAGACGAGTGGTCGATGATGTAATTATCTTTAGGGGTTGTCGAGAAATTCACGAAAAACTGTTAGAACTGAATAAAAAACGAAAAAAAATGTTCTACAGCTGATAGTAGGCGACTCGATGACACTACAAAGATGTATGTAGGCTTTTTGGAAAGGTGAGATCTTCAGCTTTCCAACGAGTGGTAGTTGATGTACTCATCTTTAGGGGTTGTCGAGAAATTTACGAAAAACCCAAAACATTGAAAAAAAACGAAAAAAACTGTCGTTTCTCTGTTACCTATAAAACGTTAAGCAAATGTTTTTTTTCTTCAATTTCTACAGCTTATATCAGGCGACTCGATGACAGCACTAAGATGTGTGTAGGCTTGTTGGAAAGGCAAAATATCCAGCTTTTATACGAGTGGTCGATGATGTAATTATCTTTAGGGGTTGTCGAGAAATTCACGAAAAACTGTTAGAACTGAATAAAAACGAGAAAAACATGTTCTACAGCTGATAGTAGGCGACTCGATTACACTACAAAGATGTATTTAGGCTTGTTGGAAAGGTGAGATATTCAGCTTTCCAACAAGTGGTCGGTTATGTAATTATCTTTAGGGGTTGTCGAGAAATTAACGTAAAACTGTTAAAACTAAATAAAAACGAGAAAAAAATGTTCTACAGCTCATAGCAGGCGACTCGATGATACTAGAAAGATGTATGTAGGCTTGTTGGAAAGGTGAAATATTCAGCTTTTATACGAGTGGTCGGTGATGTAATTATCTTCAGGGGTTGTCGAGAAATTCAAAGAATTGAAACGTTAACGTTAGGCAACTTAATTAACTAAAAGAAATGAGCGTTACAAATGACTAGTTATCAAATATGATTCACGTGATCGGCCGATAGATGGAGCATTCAGTTATTGAGCTTAATGTTAGGTTACCGGATTAACTAAGAGAAGTGGTTTTTCATGCAAGGGATTAGGAGACACTGTTGGTATTATAGTTATCGATTTATTTAAAACTAGATTATTTCGTGGTGCGAAACAGTTATTAAGATCTACTTAAAAAATAAACAGATAATAAATAGAAGATATCGATGGCATCAGGAGGAAGAGTATCGAGTTGAGATTGGGTATGGCCGCGGAGGAGGTGAAGGATCGTGCGAAGGAGTCGATGATGTGGATCTTCCAGCCCATGTTGGCCTGCGTGAAGGAATGATAGTAAACTATATCCGGCCACGTCGTGTTTGGAGTGATCTCGAGAACGCCCGCAGCGCCCTCCTCGCACGAGTACACCAGAGATCTGTTGAACTTCTTGAAGGAGACGAAATCGTCGTCCAACCTCCTGTCCTTGCCTTCGCGATGCTTTGAAAGGCAAAGTGGACCAGCCGCGATGGGTTTCGGTCTTCCTCTCCTCGAATACTCAACTCCCGCTAATACTCTGACCTTCGATTGACCCTCATCTGTTAGCTTATCGTAACCGCCGTGCTTTTCATCCGTTATCACCAGAGGATGGTAGAACTCTGCGCTGTGCGGATTGTTTCCACCGCGCACTTTGAAAGCGTACGTCAGGCCGCGCCTCAACCAAATCTCCGGCGCTAGGTAACCGTTGATGTACCAAGCCATGGTAGTTGCCGGTTGCCCTGGAAACAAAAACAAGAAACATAAAATGATCGAGTTAGAATGGAATTTGTTGGAAAGCAACCTGTGATCGCTTGATAGCCTTTCTTTCCTGCGGATGGTCCGATGTAAGCGTTGAAGGTACGTATCGTTCGATCGTAGATCTGACCCTTCTCCCATGGCTCCGACGGTTCCGGTTCCGAAGACGTGAAAGAGAAGCAATTGTTCGTCGGATCTTTGTTGCCGAAATTCAATTTTACGTCCGCTTTCGGGTAGACGTCGTGGAAGGCGGGCTCCTTGTTGTGATCCAATCTACCCAAGGCCCAAATCACGTAAGTATCCTCCTCCGTGTCGACAGTCTTATCGCCGTTATCGGCTGAAAACAATATTTGCTGTTAATCGAGTTGCCTAATTTTGCTACAAAAGTTGCATATGATCAATTAAAGTTGCCTAACTCACACGAAATCAACGATCTTCTGTAGGTGATTATGTTGATGCCGTTCTCCCTGATCGCCGTGTGAAGCTGATTGTTGTTCTGTCCGCCGACGACCTCATCCTTGCAGACGCCCTTGTGCTGTCCCAACACTTTGATGCACTGCAAATGAAATTTAATAGATGTCATCATCAATTGCATTTGTTTCTTATTATTATTATTATTATCATTACCGGTGACAGAGCTGTCACGTTGTAATCATCCGCGTATCCTAGGTAACCGTCGATGTAAGCCACGGCCACGTCCGATCCGAGCATCTGCGATTTTCCGGAATCCCCGGAAATACCGAAAGCCATGTACTCGGATTCCTTGACTTGTCCGGCCAATTGAATGGTGACGGCTGGACCGAACACTTCCCACGACACTTGAAAGTCTTTGTGCAGTTGAAGGCAATTGGGCAAATCGTTTTTGTGCGGCTAAAAGAATAACCGGAAACCGGAATTAGTGAGTTCCATTTGTTTCTGTTTCTGTTTTTTTCTCCAATCGCTTACGATAACTCTGACGAGAGATGGCGGCACGTTCAATCCGTCGGGGATGATCAGAGAACCCAAATTCAAATTCGTCTCCACATCGTAAACGCTGAACCAATCGATGTTGAAGATCGTTACATCTCCTGGTAACACGAGTGTTATGGTCTCACCTTTGTACTCTCTCAACGGATCCAAGCTGCAAATTACAATTCTTCATATCAAACAATTCATTAAAAAATTAATATAATTACAGAATATTCATACTTGAAGATTTCGGAAATTTCTAATTTCCAATTTTGAACGCAAAAAATTAGAAAGTTCCAACAGAGTGTATAAAACTATTAACGGTATTAAAGTCCGCAGAAGGATAACAACTATTCAATTGTTTTAAAAGCAACTGTTATATTTTTTTTCATCTTTTTTTTGTAATGTAGTCTAGTCTTTGAAGGATAACTTCTATTCAATTGTTTCAAAAACAAGTATTAAATTTATAGATCAAATGTTCATTGCTTCTAACAAATATTCAATTGTTTCATCTGTTTAACAGTTGACTTTGTAAACAAATGAATTTAAAGTGCAAATATAAATTACCTTGATGACATTAGAACAGTAATTAGTAACAATTTGATTTCTGATAATCGATTTGTAAACTAATGGTGTTGAATCATTGCCATTTCTTTTGTTTCTGGACTAATAAGAAAGTTTTTTTTGTTTTGAATACAAAGAAATGCAATAAAAGTTGCCTAATTCCAAAAAAAAATCAAATTCGACAACTCATTAAATCAAATAAAAAAATAGTAGGCTGGAATTTGATTTCGCATCGGTTTTTCTGATAATCGACTTGAAAACTAATGATGTTGAATCATTGCCATTCCTTTTGTTTCTGGTTACTAATCAGAAAGTTTTTTTTGTTTTTGAATACAAAGAAATGCAATAAAAGTTGCCTAATTCCAAAAAAAATCGAATTTGACAACTCGTTAAATCAAATAAAAAAAATAGTAGGCTGGAATTTGTTTTGACAATTTAAACTTGAAAATTAGTAATGGTTGAATCATCGCATCTCTTTTGTTATTTCTTTTGTTGGTCACTAGATTAAGTAGTTTCATAAATTGTAGTTAGTAAATAGATGTTAATTGGATTCGATTTTTATAATAAGTGAAACTAATCTTGACCTAATTTATATAAAAAATAAAAAGTGTACTGTTTAACAGTTGACTTTGTATTGAATTTTCAATTAAAGTACAAAAAAAAACAAATGAATTTAAAGTGCAAATGTAAATAACCTTGATGACATTAGAACAGTAATTAGTAAGAATTTGGTTTCGCATCGGTTTTTCTGATAATCGATTTGAAAACTAATGGTGTTGAATCGTTGCTATTTCTTTTGTTTCTGGTTACTAATCAGAAAGTTTTGTTTTTTTTGAATACAAAGAAATGCAATAAAAGTTGCCTAATTCCAAAAAAAAAATTCGAATTTGACAACTCATTAAATCAAATAAAAAAATAGTAGTCTGGAATTTGATTTCGCATCGGTTTTTCTGATAATCGACTTGAAAACTAATGATGTTGAATCGTTGCCATTTCTTTTGTTTCTGGTTACTAATCAGAAAGGTTTTTTTTTCGAATACAAAGAAATGCAATAAAAGTTGCCTAATTCCAATAAAAAATTCGAATTTGACAACTCGTTAAATCAAATAAAAAATAGTATACTGGAATTTGATTTCGCATCGGTTTTTCTGATAATCGATTTGAAAACTAATGGTGTTGAATTATTGCCTTTTCTTTTGTTTCTGGTTACTAATCAGAAAGTTTTTTTTTTCGAATACAAAGAAATGCAATAAAAGTTGCCTAATTCCAAAAAAAAAAATCGAATTTGACAACTCATTAAATCAAATAAAAAATAGTAAGCTGGAATTTGATTTCGCATCGGTTTTTCTGATAATCGATTTGAAAACTATTGGTGTTGAATCAGTGCCATTTCTTTTGTTTCTGGTTACTAATCAGAAAGTTTTTTGTTTTGAATACAAAGAAATGTAATAAAAGTTGCCTAATTCCAAAAAAAAAAATCGAATTTGACAACTCATTAAATCAAATAAAAAAATAGTAAGCTGGAATTTGATTTCGCATCGGTTTTTCTGATAATCGATTTGAAAACTAATGGTGTTGAATCATTGCCATTTCTTTTGTTTCTGGAATAATAATAAAGTTACTTTTTTCGAATACAAAGAAATGCAATAAAAGTTGCCTAATTCCAAAAAAAAATCGAATTTGACAACTCGTTAAATCAAATAAAAAAATAGTAGGCTGGAATTTGATTTCGAATCGGTTTTTCTGATAATCGATTTGAAAACTAATGGTGTTGAATCGTTGCCATTTCTTTTGTTTCTGGTTACTAATCACAAAGTTTTTTTTGTTTTTGAATACAAAGAAATGCAATAAAAGTTGCCTAATTCCAAAAAAAAATCGAATTTGACAACTCGTTAAATCAAATAAAAAAATAGTAGGCTGGAATTTGATTTCGCATCGGTTTTTTCTGATAATCGATTTGAAAACTAATGGTGTTGAATCATTGCCATTTCTTTTGTTTCTGGTTACTAATCAGAAAGTTTTTTTTTTTTTCGAATACAAAGGAATGCAATAAAAGTTGCCTAATTCCAATAAAAAAAAAGAATTCGACAACTCGTTAAATCAAATAAAAAAATAGTAGGCTGGAATTTGTTTTGACAATTTAAACTTGAAAATTATTAATGGTTGAATCATCGCATCTCTTTTGTTATTTCTTTTGTTGGTCACTAGATTCAGTAGTTTCATAAATTGTAGTTAGTAAATAGATGTTAATTGGATTCGATTTTTATAATAAGTGAAACTAATCTTGACCTAATTTATATAAAAAATAAAAAGTGTACTGTTTAACAGTTGACTTTGTATTGAATTTTCAATTAAAGTACAAAAAAAACAAATGAATTTAAAGTGCAAATGTAAATGACCTTGATGACATTAGAACAGTAATTAGTAAGAATTTGATTTCACATCGGTTTTTCTGATAATCGATTTGAAAACTAATGGTGTTGAATCATTGCCATTCCTTTTGTTTCTGGTTACTAATCAGAAAGTTTTTTTTGTTTTTGAATACAAAGAAATGCAATAAAAGTTGCCTAATTCCAAAAAATATTCGAATTTGACAACTCGTTAAATCAAATAAAAAAATAGTAGGCTGGAATTTGTTTTGACAATTTAAACTTGAAAATTAGTAATGGTTGAATCATCGCATCTCTTTTGTTTTTTTCTTTTGTTGGTCACTAGATTCAGTAGTTTCATAAATTGTAGTTATTAAATAGATGTTAATTGGATTTGGATTTTATAATAAGTGAAACTAATCTTGACCTAATTTATATAAAAATAAAAAGTGTACTGTTTAACAGTTGACTTTGTATTGAATTTTCAATTAAAGTACAAAAAAAAACAAATGAATTTAAAGTGCAAATGTAAATAACCTTGATGACATTAGAACAGTAATTAGTAAGAATTTGGTTTCGCATCGGTTTTTCTGATAATCGATTTGAAAACTAATGGTGTTGAATCATTGCCATTTCTTTTGTTTCTGGTTACTAATCAGAAAGTTTTTTTTTGTTTTTGAATACAAAGAAATGCAGTAAAAGTTGCCTAATTCCAAAAAAAAATTCGAATTTGACAACTCATTAAATCAAATAAAAAAATAGTAGGCTGGAATTTGATTTCGCATCAGTTTTTCTGATAATCAAGTTACTAATCAGAAAGTTTTTTTTTGTTTTTGAATACAAAGAAATGCAATAAAAGTTGCCTAATTCCAAAAATTCGAATTTGACAACTTATGAAATCAAATAAAAAAATAGTAGGCTGGAATTTGTTTTGACAATTTAAACTTGAAAATTATTAATGGTTGAATCATCGCATCTCTTTTGTTATTTCTTTTGTTGGTCACTAGATTCAGTAGTTTCATAAATTGTAGTTAGTAAATAGATGTTAATTGGATTCGATTTTTATAATAAGTGAAACTAATCTTGACCTAATTTATATAAAAAATAAAAAGTGTACTCACTATCCGTACTCGTCCGGAACTCTCGAACCCTTCGATCCTGGCTGCGGTCCAACTCCGACCCAGAAATGCGCCGTCTTCGATTTTCCATCGAATCTGAACTCGGGAATCCTGAGCGTCTTCGAATCGACGATCTCTATACTACCCGAACTGACTCTGTGCGTCTTCGATGTTAATTGTGAGATAGTTTGAAGAACCGGAGGTTCGAATTCTTCCGGTATGTAGATATCGCCGAAAGTGTTCTGACTCCAGAGATCGTAGATCGCGAACCATTTGATGTCGGTGATCTTCTTCTTCTCGGGCAGAGTGAGCGTAAAGTCCTTGTTGAAGTAACGATTCAGCACGTTCGTTTTTCCGAATTCATCGGAGACGATGAAACCCTGAGGTCCGGGTCTGTTCGCCGCCCCAGACCAGAAGAAGGTGTCCGCACCGTTCCCATCGTAATTGAAGCCGATCAGTAGAAAAGTCGTGTCGTTGACGGCGTAAACGTCTCCGGAGACTTGGTGATGGTACGAGTTCAGTTTCCCCAAGTACTTTCCACGGTACGGTCCATCGTCGTCGTCCTGGCAACACACTTTGCAAAGAGGTTAAGTTCGTTTCGATCGCAGGAGGCGGAATAATTGAAGTGTTGAAGAGATTCCGATCGAGCGACGAACCCGACAAACATATTGTTACTCACCTTGCGCCACGAAAACTGCCACGAAGAGCACGAACACAAACCAACAGCTGTCCATTTTTAGACATTCACACGAAGAACTCGATGGAAAGCAACTTCAGAGGGATTAAACTACTTGGAAAATGGACATTGCGAGCGTTCGCGTTCTTGAAACTAGTCCGTTTCGCCGTTCGTTCGCTGACTTTCTACTCGCCGATGTCGGCCAAAGCGGCGAAGGTCTTCGAAATCCGAAGACAATAACCGGACTTTACGTTTACTCCTCTCGCTGCTGCCACCGTCTCAGTCAGTCACAGTTAGTTAGTCAGTGAAAAGGAAAAGCGGGACTCGTGAGTCAACACTCTCTCTTTCTTTCGGAGATTTCGAGGTGCTTCCGATAGTCGAAACCGTTGCGATCGGGAATCGCGACGTCCGCGCCGGAAGATATTAAACTTTGGATCACGTCATCCGAGCATTCTAAAACAACTACATTCTTTTGTCAATATAGAAATTGAAGCTAAAACTATAAAGAATAATACGCTGTTAGTTTCATTTACTTATCTTCAATAAGTTTGGAACTACGAGTGATCAAAAGATCAGTATTCGAAATAAACAATATTTTGGATTTTTGTTGATTTCTTGAAAACTAAGAAAGATATAAAAAAATGTTGTATATGGAAATTAAAGCTAATACTGTAATTAACAAAATGAGATTATATTCATATTGATGTCTTTTATGTGTTTGGTGCTATAAGCTATCAAAATTTAATTAATTAAAAAATCTAATGTCTTTAGATTTTTATGCATTTCTTGAAAACTAAGAAAGATATAAAAAAATGTTGTATATGGAAATTAAAGCGAAAAGTGTAATTAACAAAATGAGATTATATTCATATTGATGTCTTATATGTGTTTGGTGCTATAAGCTATCAAAATTTAATTAATTAAAAAAATGTAATGTATTTAGATTTTTATGCATTTCTTGAAAACTAAGAAAGATATAAAAAATGTTGTATATGGAAATTAAAGCGAAAAGTGTAATTAACAAAATGAGTTTATATTCAAATTGATGTCTTTTATGTGTTTGTAGCTATAAGCTATCAAAATTTAATTAATTAAAAAAATGTAATGTCTTTAGATTTTTATGCATTTCTTGAAAATTAAGAAAGATATAAAAAATGTTGTAAATGGAAATTAAAGCGAAAAGTGTAATTAACAAAATGAGTTTATATTCAAATTGATGTCTTTTATGTGTTTGTAGCTATAAGCTATCAAAATTTAATTAATTAAAAAAATGTAATGTCTTTATATTTTTATGTATTTCTTGAAAATAACAAGAGTTATATTAAATATTATATATGCAAATTGAAGATAAAATTATAAAGAATGAAATGTGATTATAATCATTTTGATGGGTTTTATGCGTTTGGAGCTTTGAGTGATCAAAGTTGAATCAATGGAATTTCAGTAATGTTTCAAATTTTTGTTTATTTCTTGAAAATTAAGAAAGTTGTATTAAATATTGAATATGGAAATTGAAGCTAATAGTACATGGAATACAAAGTGATTATAATCATGTTGATAACTTTCCTGTGTTCAGAGTTATAAGCTTGTCAAAAATTTAATCAACGAATATTGAATGAACGAAAAAAATGTAGTGTCTTTACATTTTTAGATATTTCTCGAAAACTATAAGAGATATATTAACTATTGTATATGGAAATTAAAGCTAATACTACACGGAATACAAAGTGATTATAATTATTTTGATAACTTTCTTGCGTTCAGAGTTATAAGCTTGTCAAAAGTTTAATCAACGAATATTGAATGAACGAAAAAAATGTAGTGTCTTTACATTTTTAGATATTTCTCGGAAACTATAAGAGATATATTAAATACTAAATATAGAAATTGAAGCTATATTTCTTGGAATCGAGTAGGATTCAACGTATGGTCAACGCACCTCTGTTGACCGTTCAAATGCATGAATCAAAGCTAAGGAGGCGGGTATTCAATTCCTTCTCCTTTTTTTGTTTTTGTTTGTTATTACCTGCACGTACGAGCGGAGTCCACCCGTTAACGTCGACGCAATTAACATCGAAACTATGCAGCAAAGCGAATTCCACTGTCTCTGAACGGCCGGTGTCTACAGCTCTGTGCAATCCGTTCCTACCGACACAATCTTTCGATGCAGTCGAAGCGCCTTTCGATAGGAGAAACTTGGCGCAATTCAAATCCCCTTTATCCAGAGCCAACATCAAGGCTGTCGTGCCGTCAAACAGATGACGATCGTCGATATCGGCACCCAGAGTTAACAGGACATTCGCTGCAGCTAAATTCCCGAATTCGATGGATTGTCTCAACGGATTCTCCTCGTTTTTAACATATAAAAGTTGAGGCCTTAAATTTCAACAATTTGTATTAAAATTATTATTTTTATAACGACTACTCGTTACTTGTCAAGTAAATTGACATAGTAATGCATCTTTTTTATTTTTTAAGTATCCATGACTACCAAAGTTTTTTTTGCCATGGTAACCAAAATTTAAATATTAATGAAATTTCAATTATTAATTAAACAAAAATCAATTACTTTTTAGCGATGATTTTCCTTATCAAGGGTAATTTATTGAATTTTATAGCTCTGCTCAGGTGTTTGCTGTAAGCGATCTCGATTTCCGTCGCCGATTCGAATTCGAGGAAGTCGGAATCGCCCAACTTCGAACGGAATCTGTATATTCTTCCTGGGAAGAGATTCGTCACTTTGTATGTAGTCCTGAAACCGCTGAAAAAACAACAGATATTTAAAAAGTATGACTTTGGATATAGGCAACCAAATGTACATTAGATTCGTATTTAAACTTAATTTAATATTCATGAAAAAGTAATTATGAAGGAATTAATTAATTCAAAAATTAAAAACAATTGTAAATTATTTTCGTTGCTAAGTAATTAAGTAAATAAAGGAAGGAAAGTGTTATGAAATTAATTTACTTAAAAAGTTTAATTATATTAAATTCATATTGCGCACGATCTAACAAATTAACAATCATTAAAATAAAAATAATTAATTGTTATTTATATAATAATAATAAAGATCAACTTGTGTTATTTACATATAAATTGGGCGGTTTGTGTAACTAAGAGAAGTTGCTTAGTTACGATATAAACAAAACCGTAAAAAGTCACAGTAAATTTTGGTAAATGTACACATATCAACGTTGACGTTATTAGATAATGTACACATTAACAAATAAATCAACAAATCTAAACGAAAATCTCTCCTGCGTTCTAACAATTTGTATATTTAATCTATTCTTTGTTTAATGTGTAAATTCACTAAGAAACTAAATTTATTTACATTATAAAATATACAATATACAAAAAAGAAAAAAGTGTAATTCGTCATCGTTCAGGCACATTTATAACAATCCACTGTCGTTTCATTCAAACGGAACTTTTGATTAGTTGCTTAGTAACGGCATTAACAAGGGGATTTGGGTGCGTTTTTGTTGATTTGCTACGTAAAACGAAAGAATCTACAGACAAACACAATAAAATTTTATTTACATAACCAACAATTAAACAAATATACGGATGATTGTAACTGTCTGCTAGTAATAATAATAATTAATGGTTGCTAAGGATTCTTTTGTTTTCGAAGACTTTTGATTATTGCTTAGTTACGATACTAAAAAAATATTATATCCATAGCAACGATAATAAATAAATAAAATATATATATATATAAAACATGATATCACCATTGTGGAGGTTGCAAAATGGTAAATTTCATTAAGTAAACGAATTGTTTAAAAAAGAGGAAGAAAAAAAAACCTGAACTATCTAAATTCATAATCGCAAGGAGAAAAAAATTATTGAATCATCGTGTGTACAATGTAGTCACGTAACTTGCCGAGTAGGGAAAAAAAGGGGGTGAATGTACACGGGTTTTACTTGACAAGTTCGATGATTGCGAACAATAAAACTTACGATAATGAAACTAGCGAACGATAGGCGGATGAAGGCGAATCGATTTAAAAAAAATATATATATATATTATAATTAAGATAAGAAAAAAAAATACAATAAAATTCGTCTGAATTACCGGTAGATCGTTTTCCAGGAGCCGAAGTCGTCGAAAATTTGCAGCAGCGCAAACAAATCGCGGCCCTCGTTGATCCACGTTAAAGTTACGGAAGTGGCGTCGCGACGCAACGTTTTCATAGCCGCAAAAACTTCCCGAAATCGATCAAACACGAAACAAATTTCGCACTCCCCCCCTATCGTTGCTTTAGAACTTTTGAAAAATATCGAATTGGCAATGGTAAATCGCGTTTCTTTTTTTTTTTGCAGTCTTATGAGGAATAAACGTAATGGTAAATGCTGACGGAGATCGCATGATTAATTTTTTTTTTTTAAGTTGTTGTTTTTAAGTGTACTTAAAATTTGGGTTTGTACCATACGATCTCTCCACTCAGACAACCGGTGACGAGTTGATAATTGTTGGTGGGGTTGAACTTGCTGCAGACGACGACGTCCGAATGCTGATCGGTCAAGGTGTTGAGCGGGTACAACTTCTTGGGTTTCTCCGGCACGCAGAGACTCAACTCTTGCACCTCGTCGTTGAAGCTGAAGAGACGAACGCCGTTGCCGTACGGCGAGCAGATGATCCTTCCGTCCGCCGAGAAGCAGGGCTCCTTGATGAAACCCTTGCCGACGCTGAGCTCGTCGACGTAGTGCGTCAGTCTGGGCACGTTCTTTATGATTTTGTTCTTGTCGCCGGGTCTCCGGTAGTGGAAACGCGTGTACGAATTAGTCCCGATGAGACCGCTGTTCATCACGCCCATGTACGAGCGTTCGTCGTTCGTCCTGCTGAACGGATTCCTGTCCGATAAGTAATTCGAATTCGTCATGAATCCCATCCATATGTCCGTCGGTCTCATGTCCTCCTCGTCCTGTCGCTCCGTGAATGCAGGGACGGCAGCATCCTCAACATAGCAGTAAGCATCGGCGTAATCCTTGGGATCTCTGGTTTGGATATCGTGCACGCTGCTCCACTACACAGATTAGCAATTAGCAACAAGCAAAACATTTTTTAACCATTACCCCAAAATATTATTGAGTAAGTCGATATTCATGAAACAATCAATGTAAATTTTAAATAAACATTATTTTTTTGAATTAATTTGCATTTACATATTTATAAAAAAAAAAAGTTACATGAAAATAGTAACAAATAGTAATAGACGAACAAAATAGAATTCTTAAATTGGAACAAACAAAAATTAATTGAAAACTTTCCCCCTTCAGGTTTTGGAAACATGATGTTGCTTCATCTTTGATATAATTACTTTAAAATTGGGACTTTTTGATGTAAGAGCAATGAAAATAAAAGCTAATACTACATGGAATACGAAGTGATTATAATCATTTTGATAACTTTCTTGCGTTCAGACTTATAAGCTTGTCAAAAGTTTAATCAACGAATATTGAATGAACGAAAAAATTTAGTGTCTTTACATTTTTTGATATTTCTCGAAAACTATAATAGATATATTAACTATTGAATATGCAAATAAAAGCTAATATTACATGGAATACAAAGTGATTATAATCATTTTGATAACTTTCTTGCGTTCAGAGTTATAAGTTTGTCAAAAGTTTAATCAACGAATATTGAATGCTCGAAAAAATATAGTGTCTTTACATTTTTAGATATTTCTCGAAAACTATAATAGATATATTAACTATTGTATATGGAAATTAAAGCTAATACTACACGGAATACAAAGTGATTATAATCATTTTGATAACTTTCTTGCGTTCAGAGTTATAAGCTTGTCAAAAGTTTAATCAACGAATATTGAATGCTCGAAAAAATGTAGTGTCTTTACATTTTTAGATATTTCTCGGAAACTATAAGAGATATTTTAAATATTGAATAAATATTCTAAATTCATGAAACAATCAATGTAAATTTGAAATAAACATTATTTTTTGAATTAATTTGCATTTACATATTTAT
>NW_017100014.1:298-3228 GCF_001412225.1 Nicrophorus vespilloides | reverse complement strand
AAACTAGTAAATTGTAATTTTTAGAATATTTGTAACATTTTATTATATAATTGCAAATGCACACAACTCTATTGTCTGCAAAGTAATTGGTCAAATTGAAATTGCAATATTTTGCATTAAATGTCGAACAAAGTGCGCACTATTATTCGATGCATTCAATTTATTGATGTAATTGTACAGTGCAGGACAAAACAATGAGAATCGTTTAAATGATTAATGGTAAAAGTGTGCAATGAAAATAACTGCAATTGAACATCTTTTTGTTCCACTCAAATAATAATAATTATTATTATTTCGCTGTTAAATTCCGGTTATTAATTTTAATTCGTAATTTCGGAAAGGTCTGCAGTCGACACCTAAACGCCAAAAACATATATATGTGTGATATTTATATATCCCCGTTTTCGTTATTTCATTAATTATTGTTTCGATGTTTGCGTTTCGACGCGCATCCCGAAAACCGATGCACATTACAATTGAATTATAATATTTACATTAATTTATATATGTCCGAATGCTATTAACGTTTTTTTATTTTCACCAATTCAAATCCGTGATTTATTGTCCAAAATTTCGTAATTGGAATGTTTTGAATTCATAATATTTTGTTTTGTTGTCTGTCATATTTATCATGTCGAGGTTATATCTTTATTATTTGACATATTTCTGACATTTCAATATACAATTAGAGCATCATGGATGATTTTGTTTCGCTGTCACTTTTATCTACTTGAGGTTATATTCATTTTTGACATATATCGCTTCTGAAATTTCCTAATTTTGTTACGTCAAAATGAAATATTTTTAATTAGTTTTCAATTAGTGTTAGAGTGAACCTAAATACATCTTTTTTCTTAATCCAAAATCAAGAAAAGTATCAGAAATATATCAAAAAAGTTTGCATTTTTGACATATATCGCTTCTGACATTTCCTAATTTTGTTACGTCAAAATGAAATATTTTTAATGAGTTTTCAATTAGTGTTTGAGTGAACGTAAATACATCTTTTTTCTTAATCCAAAATCAAGAAAAGTATCAGAAATATGTCAAAAAAGTTTGCATTTTTGACATATATCGCTTCTGAAATTTCCTAATTTTGTTACGTCAAAATGAAATATTTTTAATTAGTTTTCAATTAGTGTTTGAGTAAACGTAAATACATCTTTTTTCTTAATCCAAAATCAAGAAAAGTATCAGAAATATATCAAAAAAGTTTGCATTTTTGACATATATCGCTTCTGACATTTCCTAATTTTGTTACGTCAAAATGAAATATTTTTAATGAGTTTTCAATTAGTGTTAGAGTGAAGCTAAATACATCTTTTTTCTTAATCCAAAATCAAGAAAGGAATCAGAAATATATCAAAAAAGTTTGGTAATATCATGCGGAACTATCGATATCTCCAAAATTCCATTTGCATATTTATTATTCGCGTGACTGGAATATCACGCGATATTAAGGGTTTATCCGAATCCGAAAAGGAATTAGCGCGAACGTAGATTAAGATGTCTCACGCAAACAAAACATCTTCATTCCACATAACCAAAATTTCGTTGTGTAAAAAAAGAAGCGTGTAGTTAATAATAAATGTTCAGAGAAGAAAGGAACTAAGAAAATTACGTTATTAACGTCTTTCGCATAGCAGACATTAAACTTTGATAAATTGTGACTTTGCGCAGTCGGCAAATACTTTGCAACGAAACTTCGGTCGCGGTTTTAAACTTCGGTTCGGTGGATGGAAGAGGTGAAACTGGGAGCGAGAACCGGCAAAAACATCGAAATCGCATTAATGGACAAAAATTAGAGTGGTTTTCGAAATCGATAGTTCATGTCTAATTGCCAATAAATTTTACACACACAAAACGAAATTGTAATGCAGTTTTTCAGTAAAGAAAATATATTTTTTAACAAATTTTAATTTTTCATTCTTAATCTATAGAAGTTTGTACTTTTCATGGAAAATTGTTTAAATTTGTATTATTTTTTTGTCGTTTTCAATTAAAGAATGTTACATAGTTTTATAACTTATTGAAAAATGCAAATTTTAGTTAATAAATTTGTTAAATTACTTGAATGGTTGAATAATGTTTAAACATTGTTTTTGAGATTGAATCAACTCGCTTTGTTTTCCACGTAATTAGAAATACAAAAGTTAATGAATACAATGAAATGCATACAAAGTAGTTGACAACTTTTCGCGCCTATGCAGTTTCGCATAATAATGTGCAGTCACTTAATTAGCAAACTTACTGAATGCGAAGGAGATTTACTTTGGAGCGTTTCCATCAATGCCACAGCACATTAATAAAAATTTAATTATATTTTTGAATGAAAACTTGGTTTAACTATGTTGTTTGTAATTTAAATTTAATAAATTTAGAGCGTCATGAAAAAAAAAACGTCAACTTTTTGTTTTACCGCCATGCTTTCTTTGTTGAGGTTATATAAATCTTGACAGTTGTGTTGTCTGATGTTTTTTGTGTTATATAACGAAATAATTAACTTCTTCCAATTTAACTTAAGTAAGTATTAATTTAATAATTACTTAGTGTGTTTGTTATAATATTAATTTTAAAAGTAGTGAATTTAAAGTGTCATAACCGAAGTTTTTCAGTAAAAAAAATATATTTTTTAACAAATTTTAATTTTTCATTCTTAAGCTATAGAAGTTTGTACTTTTCATGGAAAATTGTTTAAATTTGTATTATTTTTTTGTCGTTTTCAATTAAAGAATGTTACAAAGTTTTATAACTTATTGAAAAATGCAAATTTTAGTTAATACATTTGTTAAATTACTTGAATGGTTGAATAATGTTTAAACATTGTTTTTGAGATTGAATCAAATCGCTTTGTCTTGCAGCGAAGCAGTTTGCAAAGAAGTGTTTTCCACGTAATTAGAAATACAAAAGTTAATGAATACAATGAAATG
>NW_017100014.1:0-280 GCF_001412225.1 Nicrophorus vespilloides | reverse complement strand
GAGATTTACTTTGGAGCGTTTCCATCAATGCCACAGCACATTAATAAAAACTTAATTATATTTTTGAATGAAAACTTGCTTTAATCATGTTGTTTGTAATTTAAATTTAATAAATTTAGAGCGTCATGAAAAAGAATACATTAACTCAGTGTTTTCCAAACTGCGAGGCGCGCCTCCCTGGGGAGGCGTGGACTAGTCTAAGGGGAGGAGCGAATATTAGTACCAGTGAGCAATTTTCCAAATATATGCTAAAGTATAGATACATTCCTGTGCTCTTATC
>NW_017100013.1:23665-32901 GCF_001412225.1 Nicrophorus vespilloides | reverse complement strand
TTTTCTAAATGGGGAATCTAGCAAGTATAGATACATTCCTGTGCTCTTATCTATATTGCTGTAATACGCGTTCATTTTATGAAATGGAGGGGATGGGGAGGCGCCAAATGATTACATACTTTTGAGGGAGTAACATCAAGTTTGGAAACCACTGCATTAAGTTAAGTTAAGAATATTCCATTTATTTGATCTACGATTTCATATTTTTCTTTACAAATTGTACAAGTATTGTTTCAATTGTTTTCAAAGGTACTTTGATGTATTTTCTATTTTATTTGAATTTACCTAACAGAATGTAATCTTTCAAGAACGTTTTACCACCAAGCATAACATTGAACTTTGCCACGTACGTCTGCCCTTTCTTCAAGACAACTTTACTGCTCGCCTGACTTTTACCATCCTCTGTACTTTTCTCGCTGCTTTCTGCGGTTGTTCCGGTGCTTTTCCCTTTTTTACCTTTTCCCTTCTTTTTCTTCTTTTCCTTAGCGAAACCAAACCGAATCTTCAGCGAAGTCTTTCCTTCTGCGGGAACAACGCAACACTCACTGATCACTTGAAAAATTCCATCGTTTCTACATTCAAAAGCCGCAATCGAAGCTTCTTCATCCTCAGTCAAAGTCTCCGAATTCTTCGCAGACTTTCCGGATTTACCTGATTTTTTCGATTTTTTACTTTTCGGCGACGGCGATCTCGATTTACCTTTCTTCTTCTTTTCTTTAGGAGCCTTCGGCTTCTTCGACACTTTGATCTGACCTTCCAGCTCGCACATCTTCACCACGTTAAGGGTCACAGGCACTCTGCTCTCGTTACTCACTTGGATGTTGAAGTCGGTGAATGATTTCTTTTTAGCCTCCAATCGGCAAACGGACAGGTTCGGCGTGAACTTCAAAACGACTTCGACGCCTTCGCCCTTCAAGATGAACGGATACAGCGTCGTCCTGGCAGTTACCTCCAAAATCTCGAACTCCTGAAGCATCCAAGAACGACGGTGTCAGTGTCAAATTTTGTTACGTGTCGGCGCTTTCGGAAATTTGCAGCCCGAGGAATACCTAAATGGAACTTAATTGATCAGCAAAATGCATACAAGGAAGGTAGCCTTCAACATAGGCACGGCACGGTTCGTCCCGATCGGATTCCATCCTCAACTGGATAAGAACGGGACCGTCCTCAGGAAGACTTACAACTTGGGTCCTGGCATGTACGAACCTCAAGAGATGCCGTGCACCTTTAAATCCAAACGTACCGTTTCCATGTAAGTCTCCTAACGTATCGAAGATGTTTTTTTAAATATTAATCTGTTACTTTTTCAGGTGGAAGAGACAAACCGACTGCGAGGAATTCTCCAAACAATTGGGATTCAGAAATGCTTCGATCCTGGAGACGAGGGAATTCATGGCCAAACACCTGGGACCCGGATCTCACGAGATCTGCGAGCTTCCCCGATACGAATCTCCCTGTTTGAATCAGAGCTTTGGAAAGCAGAAGAAGTTCAAGATATTTGAAGACCTGAATCCTCCTCCAGGTTTGCCTCTTACATTCATTACTAATACGGTTACATTTCGTTAATTGTAAATTTGCAGGCAGTTACAACTACGAACCGGCGAAGCATTTCTTCAATGAATCGCCGACGATCTTGAACAGGCAAACACGTTTCAGAGATACGACGAAACCTTGGAATCTGGCCTCGAATCGATACAAGGTGAAGGAGCTCCACATCAGCGACAAGGTCGTCTCGAAACGCGGGCCGTACGACCTCTTCACTGGACCCAGAGATCCGGCCAACATCTTCAATAAATTCTCTCCGCCGAAGAGGTGTACACCAGACAAATTCTACAACTGGCCCACGGATTTGGAGTATGTGTTGCATCACGAGCACAAAAGCCGGTAATTTATATAAGGATTCAGTTGTGTGTTTGAGTGTATACGGATATATAATTTGCAGTTACGGATGCTTCCTGAAAGCCCCGAAATTTCCGCCGAAACCCACCGTTCGGATGATGCTCGCCGATCTGAGCACCTGCTACAAGGATCCGGATGCACCGGGTCCAGCTTCATATTACATCAAAGGAAAAGGGTATTATTAATATTTTTCAATCCTGACTACGATTTGATGATTTCATCTTTTAGTATTATCTCGAAACCGCCATCAAAATACCCGTTTGATTCAGGAACGCGCGGTAAAAGCGGTTTGGATTGGCGGATACAGCCGGGACCGGGAAGGTACACACCGAAAACGCATCGCAAATGCGGCGCGACGAAGTGCGGCACCAGCGTTTTCAAATCGAGAACGCAGCGTTCCGAGTACAAGGCCACCGTGTACAATAGCTTCTGAAAGGACAAATAAATTCGTGAAGATGAAAGTTGAAATACCTGGCTTTCTCGTGTAGGTGTGAATGCTATCGGCACGTCGAAGAAGTACTCTGATGGTAAAACGGTGTCGCGCATTTGCGGTACACTGAACGCTCCGATCGGGGAGAAATCAACTTTCGGTGTAATCTCCTCTCCTTCAATCATTTTTGGATGAAACGGATGAAACGATCGATCAAGTTAAGTGCGTACTTTCGATATTTTGGAATTTCAAGAGTTTCTGAACGCTGGTGCCAACGGCGATCGTCCCAAAGTCGATTTCTTGCAAGTTTTGGTCGTGGATCATGGAAGGTCTCACCACCGGGCATCGCGCCTTCAAATACAGCCTATCCGTCACGTTCTCACTTCAGAATTTCTTAAAGATTCCACCAACGCAAATCGTTAATAACTTACTGCTTCTCTTCGTCGCAATAGCTTATGGTGCAGCAGAACTCCGCCTGGATTTCGTACGCTTCCAGGTTCCTCCAGACGCACATCTCCGCCGGATAGTAATCGAAATACCCGACGATTATCTCAGTTTCATCGACGGTAACCTGGGACAAACTCTCCAAAACCTTCTCTGCAGCACCTGATCAACAATCAGCCAGATTGGTAATTATCAAAATTTGAATATTTTACAAACGAACTTTTAGTTTCCTTCTCAGATTTTTTCTTCTTATCCTTTTTGCCTTTCTTCTCTTTCCTCTTCCCTTTTCCTTTATTTCCCTTTTTACCTTTCCTCTCCGGTTTCTCGTTCTCCAATTTTTCCAGTTTCTCCAGTAGAGCGGCACGCTTCGCCTCCATGAGCTGCTCACCTCTTAACGCCCTCGCCTTATCCTCGATCACGCTCTGAGGCACTTCAGGTTTGGCTATCAAATAGATTTGGCACGACCCGCCCGGCTCCAGATTACCGCAGCTCGGCTCCACAAGAATCTGACCGTTGTTACCGACAATTTCGAAATGCGCTCTGTACACCAATTTCTTCACTTTGATCGCATTCAAATCTATACGCATCAACGAGTACGATCCGCACGGCGTTTCAGGAAACTGCACGTACTGAGCGCTGAAATCGCACCTGGGTACGGTAATTCGAGCATTGATTATGATGTAATTCAGTTCCGGTTCCGCTTCGATCACCGTGAATTCCGACTGCTCCGTGCCTATCTCCTCCAATGCTTCGTATTGCACAACACCGATCACAGTTTCTGGGACGGTGAAGTTCGCCAACTCGCTAACAGACAACGGTACGTGATTCAACACGACGATGCTATCATCATCATCATCATCATCATTATCCACAACTAACTTTACGGATTCCATTCCAATCATGCTAGTTTTAACGGCTACGAAGAGCTTCAGGAAATCATCGAATATTGGTTCATTTTCGAAGCGACAATCCGCGCATATAATCCGCTCCAATTCCAACAACTTCAAACTCACACGCTTCATATCAATTTTCTGCGAACGTACATTATAATTATGTAATTGGAAACGTTTCAATTATAGCTCAACCTTTTTCAATCCGCCCATGTGTTTGACGCTCTCGCAAACTATCTTGAAGATGAAGATCTTGGACTCCGTTCCCTGCGAATACTTCGGAATATCGTTGGATTCGGGCGAAAAGAAGAGTCTCACTAATTTCGTCTCCATCGGATTCAGGTGACCGAAACCGAAATTGGGTTGCACCGTCAAGCACTAAATGTTAATCGTAATTTTCAGTAAATCAATGAATTAATTCTAGAATTTAATACCGGAGGTAAATTGAGGAAAGCAAACTCTTGAGGGACCAGAGTACAATTCCTGACTTCGAGCTCGGCGTAGACGGTTTCCACGGTGGAGCAGACGCCCAAGTCCAGAACGAATTCTCTGTCGAGGACGGTCGAGTGAGTTTTCGGATACAAGCTGATACCGAGCGGAGGAGTGACTGCGCCGAACGTGTCCAAACGCATCGGTGGAGTGTCTTCAAACCCTTTGGTCTCTACGCAGACGTAAATTGGAAACTCTAGGATTGCGTTTTCTGCATCGTAAAATTTCTCGTTCTCTTCGATGATGCCCAACCTGAAACGTTATTACAACGATACAATAGAGAGTTGGTGAACGTGGATCAGTTTCACCTGGGTGAGAATTTTATGAAAAGTCTTTGCTTCGATCCGGCTTGTACAACTATGCTGCACGTTTTGCAGGAGAGGTACCATTTGATGGTGGACGGAAATCTGATTCGGATGCGATGCGGGATCTGCGTGGAGTTGTACAGGTCGAACGATAATTGATAGACGGAATCGTGGACGCACACTTCAAAGTCTAGGAAGTCCGGTTGCAGCTCTAAGAAGTGACCGGTCGTCTCGGCGTTCACAGCAACATCCTGACTTCCGATGCAGTACAACTTACCGTCGGGGAATCTCTCGTAAACACTCAACGTGTACACCTCGACATGGTAACCAACGTAATCTATATTCCTAAAGTACACTTTGATCTCGTCCTCCGTTTTTCCTTTCACGTTGAAGATGTTCCTCTCGAAGCGAAACTTGTTGAAAACATTCTCCACGCATTCCCTGAGCAGAGTCTTGGGGAATTCGTTCAACTCTTCCGAATCCTCCTTGGATTGTATGCTCTTCTGCTCCTCTTCCTCCAACTGCATTATCGAGATTATGTTCCTCCAAGCCTGCTCAACGGATAACTGCGTGAAAACTTTGGTGATGACCACGCGACATTCCTTCAATCCATCATTCTTAATCTAAAGCAACGATTGTTAATACCCGTCTGTTAATTGTAATTGCAATTACTTTCAGTGTCTTGAAGTTCTTCATCTGCTTCCGCAAGGTTTTCGCTTTCCAAATGGGAGCTTCCTCGAAGGTGATCACGCTCGGATTTATCAGGATCGAGACGCAGCTCGGTACAAAGACCACATTTACGTGGCACTGCTTGAATCCTTTCTCACTGCAATCTCCTCTAGTGAGAAAGATTATCTTCGCTTCGGCAGTCTTGGCCAACGTCTGCGGATTGAATTGGACGATCGCTTCGGATTTTATACCAGGTGATAGTTTAAGGATTCCCATCGGTTCGATTACCAGAAGCAGATCATCGTCGGTGTCGATTAACCAGACGATGCGATCCAACAGGATTTTCTTGGCTCGAGGTCCGGCGTTCAAAAATCGCAGTGATTTCCTATACGAATGTCCGTTCACGAAATCCTTAAATCTTATTTAATTTCAGTTCAAATTAGAGAGTTATGATGATATACCTTGAAGATCATCTTCGGAGGATCGAAGACCAATTGACCGTCCTCTGGATAGAGGACCTGATTCTCCCACGCCTTCTCCAATTCGTAATTTTGACGATCCACTATGTAATCGTTGAGCTTCTTGAATTCACCCATGAGTTCAGGAAGATCCTGCATATCCTCGACGGTGATTCGATCGCGTCTATTCAATTTGGGAGCAATCGGCAATTCCAACAACTTTTCCTAAAGGCAAAAATTGATTCCCCTCTCAACAGAAACCCTCAATTCAATTCACTTACTCGCTTTTTCGATTTCTTACTCGACTTTGATTTCTTCGACTTCTTTTTCTTGTCCTTCTTCTTACTCCCTTTGCTACTTTTTTTCTTCGACTTCTTTTTATCCTTCTTACCCTTCTTGTCTTTAACTATCACCTCTTCGACGACTTCTTCGACCGGTTCTTGCTCTTCCTCAACAACTTCTTCGACTCTCGGCATCAATTCCATCGCTACTCCAATTACCTCCAAACCCTTCATCACTTTTCCGCCTCTCTTCACCTTATAATCGTAAGTTTTCCTTGCAGCCTTTTCAATCTCCTTTCTGCGCTTCTCATCCTGCACCATCTTCTTCACTATCTGCAGCCTGTTCCTCTCCGATCGTTCTGAATCTCGTTTCCTCTCATTCTTTATACTCAACACTTTATCCACTAGTTTGGATTCAATGGAAAGTCGGGGCAAAGAAATGTTGTACTCGAATCTTAAAGAGGAGAGGATCCCGGTTCTTTCTATTCTAACCTTCTGTTCTCTTGCGCTCTTTGTTGTTGCATAAACGAACTTTGCGCGCGCAATCTTTTGCTGCAAGTTATCACAAACACTTTAAATACACCTTCCAATTCTAATCTGATCTATATAAATATACTCTAATTATTTCCACAGCTCTGATCTGGTTACGAACGGTATTGCAAATGTTGTTCTTCACCAGCACCTTCTGCAGCTTCTCGTAGATGAGACTGGCGTGATGATATCTCTTCGGTCTGATCGACTGAATCGCTGTAGACTCACTTGACTCCCACTGGAGGAAACCCTCTTCCGTTTCCGTCGCTTTATCCTCGAACTGCCTGAGCATCCTCAACGCAAACTCCTCGGACTGCACGAATTCCTCCAAGAACTCCTTCAGCTCCAAATCCTGTCTCTGGAAAAGGTCATCCCATCCAGAATTTTCGTCCGGAATGGAACTAGTCGAACTGCTGTAGTGATCACCTTCAGCCATCTCGTTGAACCGTAGAAGTTGAAAACCGGAAGAAGGAAAGGAAAATGACAGGTCAGTCAGAAAGTCAACAAAAAAAAAACACAATTAGTTCAACTTTTTTTTTTTTTGTCGTGAGGTTTCAATATTTATTTATTAAAAATACATTTAGGTAATCAAAGTGTATCACATAATTACTTGGTGTGCATTCATTGTTCAAGAAAAAAAAAATAATCCTTATGATCATCAAATTAAGAAAGTTAGAATCAAAGTACAATTTAATTCCTTTTATCACAATTCGCTCTCTCTCTCTCTCGTCTCAGACTCTAAACCTATTTAGCTGATTTTTTTTTTGTTCGTTTCTTGTTTTTTTTTTTGTTCTTTTAGGCTTCGATGAGAATTTTGCCCTGCTTCGGTTCGACGCTCTTATCCTTCCTGGTGATCTTCCTCTTGGTCGGGGCCTTCTTCTCCGCCAAGTACATCGTGTTGTACTTGAAGTACTCCTGGATTTGGCTGAGTTTCTTGCCGTGCGTTTCCGGGAGGAACACGAAGATGTAGAGCATGCCGACGATGGCGACGCCCGCGAAGAACCACTGGATTCCGTGTGAACCGCCCATGATGCTTTTCAGCGGACGATACATCTGGAGCGAGAAGAACATGAGGATGTTGGCCAAGCTGTAGGAGATGCTGTGCGCTATTCCGCGGATCTCCAACGGGAAAAGTTCTGCGGTCATCGTCCACGGGATCGGCAGAAGACCGATCATAGATGTGAGAACGTACATGAGGAGCAGGACTACAGGTACCCAAGTTTGCGTACTCTCACCTAAAAGTAATGTTAGAAGTTTGAATAATTTCAGTTGATGTAATTCCAACTTACCGTTGTTGATCCAATAGGTGAATAAACCAGAAACACCCATGCACAAGGCGATTCCGGCGCAGCTGATCATCGTCAGTGGTCTGCGATGGTAGCGCTTCAGCAAGTAGGTGTTGACCATGGACATCAAGAAACGCACCACTCCGATAAGCACGGAGGAGAAGTAGGCGTTGATCGTGCTTCCCATATCCTGTAGAAAATCGTTGCACAACTAAATTCTCATTTATTTCCGGTCCAAAGACTCACCAAGAAGAAGTTAACGGAGTAGAAGAGTGTAATGTAGATGCCCGAGAACTGTTGGAAGAAAAATAATCCTATGAGGACTAGCATCGGTTTGTATCCGGTGGGCTGGAAGAACGCTTTGAATTTGCGCGCAGCGCTGCCGCCTCCCACGTTTTCCGCATCCTTCTGACGTTTCTCCCTGACCAAGTATTCCAGTTGCATTTCCGAGAAGGTTTGCTGTTTAAGACAAAAAATGAAAATTAATACTTTTTTCATTAGGTCTTCCAAAATGTATGTATGTACCTTTTCGCCGGCCAAAGCTGGTTGATATTTGTTCAACCACTCGATGGCTTTTTTGGCTTGATCCACTCTTCCCTTGCTCACCAACCAGACTGGACTCTCTGGTATGAACATGATGAGGATGGCCGGGACGACGGTGTAAATGTTGCAGAGCCAGGCGACTGTTCTCCAGTTCAAGAACCATCCTTTCAAGAAGAGCAGCACCATGCCTGCAAAAGTAAAAGTTTAACAATAACAGTCTCGATTGTTTCGGAGATTAATTTTACCCAAGGAGGCGTACGTGGGGCCGCAGGAGATCAGGGATCCTCTCATATCCGCCCTCGCGATTTCTGTGATGTACACGATGGCAGGACTGGTGCCCCAAGCTGCTGCGAAACCCGTGAGTATTCTTCCGACCAGAAGCATGGTCACGTTCTCGGCCATGGCTATCAGAACCCAACCTACGCAGACCGGCACAGTGGATAGTTTTATAGTGTTCAGACGACCTATGGAGTCCATGATGAAGCCTCCCGCTATAGCACCAATAGGTACAACGATAACGATAATACTGGCTGCAAGAAATCATAGTATTAACACGTTAAGGACGGCGCTTTTCGGGTTGCCTGCCCCCAAAAAAATTTTCGTGGACGCCTATGGACTGAGAGAAACGTCAAATATCTTACGTCAATTACGTCAACCTTTAAACGATTAAATTTTTCTTATACATTTTTTTTAATGATATTGAAGCAATTTATAAGAATTGTGGGGGAAAAATATTGAAATTTTCATAAAGTTGTTACATATTGCGCACAGTGTTACGATCAACCGACGCTGTGTATCAAATGTTTTGAAGATGTTCATAAAAATAAATAAACACTTCTATTATTGAATGATCCCATTTTATTTTTGTTATATTCAATGGATAAACACAACAGGGTTCGAATTTTATTGAAACGCGGGAAAAGTGCTATAGGTTTCATAATAAGCAATAATAATAATTGATCATTGCAAATTGATCATTGATCATTGAAAATTTCAAATATGTTTCGCAAG
>NW_017100013.1:20691-23645 GCF_001412225.1 Nicrophorus vespilloides | reverse complement strand
AAATCAGTGGCGTACATAGCAACAAAACTATTATTTATAATTAATGACCCACCGGTGGGTCATGCCGTCGTCAATTAAATAACATCAAAATAATACAAAACTGCAGATGTTACCAATCCATGAAGATTCGCTTTCTGTGACGTGCAGATCGCTATTCGCATCCTCGAGCTGCGGTATGAGGATAGCAGAGAAAGCCAAAGAGATTCCAACGACGATATGACCGGAAGCAGAAATCGCAGTCGCTATGATCTGAAAAAGCAAGCAAAACTGTAATTCACAAAAAAAAAAAGGTTCAAGGTTATTGAAAATATGAAAATATTTGGACGAAAAGCAGATTTTAAAAGCTTTCGATGATATAAAACGCATTTGCGGAGGAGGAGGCAGCGAAGAAAGAAAAAATCACATCCATGATGCAACGTTGTTTTGGCAGTGGTATGAAACTATTTATATTCGTCTATTTATTCTCGACGTGAGGAAATACGCCTTTCGGACATTTAAGAAGAAAAATTTTTTTTTGTAGGCAAATTAAAATTGAAGTGGTGTTGCGTACTTTGAAACTGGTGCCTCGGGGGTAATTGAAATATGGGACAAAGGCACACACGAATTAATCGCAATTTCCATTAACCATTTCGAAAGTCTGCTCAAGAAGTTAATTACTTTTATGCAACTTCACCTTCGAAAATGAAGCACATTGTTAATAATAATTGTCTATTAACTAAATTTCTTGTGTAACTTCATTACTAATAAGTCATTGCATTGATTTGGATTGCTTTTTCAGTTACGAAATGGAACTGATTTGGATATTAAATGTGTTGTGTCAAGTTAAGAGAATCGATTATGCCACCCCATCAACACGAGAGCTGCTTTCAAACGAATGGGATTTATGGATAAACAAACAAGGTGGGTTTTGGAAGCGTTTCCAAGGCAATTCTAATGTTTGGTTTTGAACGAAGCGATGCGAAAAAGTTGGCGTCGATCGCGGAAGTCGCGTTAATTCCATTCAAATTTATTCGCTCGGTGTTTATTAATTTCGAAGATTTATTCAAAAGCAAAAACACGAATTCCGTTTAGCTTGGTGTCAAAAAACAAGAAAAATCCACCGTTTTATGTGATGATTTTTCCCGATTTATTATATAAGTGAACTACAGGACTGGATTAAGGGAAGTTCTTTGAAGATTTAGAGCAAAACAACTTGAATATAAATAATAATTGTGAATTTTTCAGAATTGAAAATTTGCAGAAATATAAAGCAGATGAGTGGAGAATATTTGTGGTGAGTGCATCAATATTATTAGTTAACAAAGCAAAATTATCTCTCGTACTCGGTAAAACGATTTCCGCCAAACGGATTTTCAATTATCAGCACGCAAATAAAAGTTGAAACAATGGAGTATTGAGCTGTGCGTCGTTTCATATTCATAACTCGTAAATTGGAACATTACATGCACACTTTTGTTCCATTCTTTCGTTTCGTAATTTTCCATTTCTCTTTATGCAAAATTATGCTTATGATAAGACGTTCGATTCGATTTGTGTAACTCGATGGAATTTACCTGCGGTATCAGGGATTTGAAGTTCTGGCTTTCGTAGCCGCTCAGGGATTTGCAGCTGACGATGACTTCGCTGAACTGATCCTCCGGATGGTTCTTGTCGTTGCCTCGAGTGTTGTCTTCGATGCTGCAAAAGAGACGAGTTTAATAACTCACAATAGAGGCAGTTATGGTTTTTTTTTTAAGTTCAAGGCGGTTTTTTTTTTGGCAGATCCTTTCGAACAATCAATGGATCTTCGAAGTTTAACGCCAAACGCTTAGAATTTATCGGCTCTAGGATTACACAATTAGAAAAATGGAATTGAGTAATCGTTGTTTTGTTTCTATTTGCAATTTTATTGTCTTTGAACTTTGTTCGCAATTTTTAATCAATATTATTATTAAATTTTTGTGTTGTTGTTCTCCGTCTACGAGATTAAATGGATATGGGTGTTGTACATCTGTAATGGTTGATTACATTAAAAAAAAATCGAACAGTCACGCGATCCGAATTAGTTAGTTGTCCGTGAGCCGCACTCTTGTTTTACGTAACGATTTCGTTCGTCTCGGCCAATTAAACGGGAATACACTTTGAAACTGCCCATGATGATGATGATGTTAACGTCACACGTTGCACTCGTCGACAAACGATGCATAAATTGGAATCAATATTTAATTTTTTTAAATTTGTTTTCCTTGCTGTTTGATCGTAATTTCTTAACGAAGCTCTTTGATCATCCCGATGTCAAATTGATTGCGAGATGAGGGCGATCCATAACATTGTTGTTGCATTATTGAAAGTTCCGTTAATTGATTGAAATTGTGTGTGTGTGTGTGNNGAATGTCAAATTTCGAATCTTCTGAGCCAACATTTTATTTTTTTTTTCTTCTCTCTCCAATTAATTATAATAAGGGCATAGTTTTCATTTATATTGAGCAATACTATTTCAAAAATATGATTATTACATAATTTCCATAGTTCATTGACAATTTAAAAACTTAACTTTGAATGAAATTTGTGTTTATTTTTACTAACATTTCAACTCCCATTTATTCCATTTTACAATATTTACATCACAAAGTATCCTTTGTAAATGAGTAGAAAGTTGCGTGTATTCAAGTATTGCTCTAGTTTCATCCATTTGACTGTAATATGACTTTTTTTTTTGCTGAAAATTGAAAATTGCTTCAATTCCATTTACATAATTTCGTTTTCCAATATATTTTCGTCTATTTGCTTCGTCAGTGGAAAAGTTTCCAACAACATTTTTAACCTTTTCATCAATTATATACACTTACTATGTTTCATTCATTTGCATTGTAATAACATTAATTTAAAAAAAAAATTAACATTAAACGCGAGAAATATCAGGTTTTTGCGCGAATTATGTTTGCATTTATCACTCTCAAGTTCATTTAATTTAA
>NW_017100013.1:0-20679 GCF_001412225.1 Nicrophorus vespilloides | reverse complement strand
TTTAAATGGTAAATATAAAATTTGATTAAAATTTTCCAACTAATTCGCTTTGAATTAAACGGGTGAAAATAAATTATAACGGAAATGTTGTTCACCGTTCTTCTACGTAAATTCGATTCTGAAAATTGCACAGTTTCGCGAAACGCTGAAAATATTTAGTTTCACTGAAATATCATCATTAATAATTGTTGTTTTTTTTTTTCTTCTATTAAATATAATTTGATTAAATTCTGCTTACGAAATAATTATTAAAAAAAAAAATTCTATTAAATATAATTTGATTAAATTCAGCTTACGAAATACTTATTAAAAAAAACAACAGTGTTTCTAAACATTATATAGAATATGTGAATTTTTATCATTTCAATTTGATTAAAATTTTCCAACTAATTCGCTTTGAATTAAACGGGTGAAAATCAATTACAACGGAAACGTTGTTCACCGTTCTTCCACGTAAATTCGTTTCTGAAAATTCCACAGTTTCGCGAATCGCTGAAAATATTTAGTTTCACTGAAATATCATCATTAATAATTGTTGTTTTTTTTTTCTTCTATTAAATATAATTTGATTAAATTCTGCTTACGAAATAATTATTAAAAATAGCAACAGTGTTTCTAAACATTATATAGAATATGTGAATTTTTATCATTTCATTATTTGTGTTTGAAATGTTTAATCAAATGGAATAGTTGATAATCTTTACTACTTGTAGAACTTCTGTTATATAATTGCGTGATTGTTTGTGCTGTGAGACGACGACGTTCGGCCGGATTCATTGCTCGTTGCACACACGTAAATCTGGTCTGCCCATGCGATAATCGATATTAGTTGCAGGGCATCCCATAAGTAATACAGCGAGTTCCAATTTGTACACGAGTCGCCTTTGCTAACTTGCAATTTGTTACCAAAATTCACGTTAAAAATGAATTTTCTCGGAAATTTTGCTACAATTCGTATGTACTAAAAGTATCGATCCGCGTGTGCATTTCGCTAATTAATTATTATAATTAAATTGATTCAGTTTTATCTCTGATGCACGTAGTTGGCGATAAATGGAAGCAAATGGTGTTATGCAACAAATAGTTATCAATTAAAAAGATTGCTCTAATGAATCTATTGACTACTACTAAATAGTTTCAAATCTCGAAGCGTGGAATGTTTTTTTTTAATTGAGATCAAAATTAATTGATGTTGATGATGATGATACTTACTGAAGGCTGTAGCAGCTGGCACTGAAATCATACAAAAGAAAAAGAGAATAGCATTAGAGATATGTTGACAAATGTACATGACAATAACAGAATGATTTATTTTTGGAGTGTTTTGTTAAATCTCTCGATAACAAAAAAAATAAATAAAACGAACAATGTTAAAATACAATATTTAACAAGTTTATTGAAATGAAAATGATGTGTCACACGATAAGTTGTGAGTATTGTTGCTGCTTAGTACATAAGTGTGTGTGTGTGTGTATTTGATAAGGATTTGAAGTGCGAATTCCTTCTACTACGAGATTTCGTTTCGTGATTTTCATGAATGCAAAGATTTTGCAATCATTGCCCGAACAGATTATGAGTAGATTCCAAGGCCAGAGCATATCCGTTTTTTTTTTTTATAGAAATGTCTCACATCGAACTATACTTTTTTTTATTTAATATTCTAAAATTTGGTCACTATTAAGTGGGGCAATCGCAAGCCCAACAACCGAAATCTAGTCTATCGAAATCCCGACTGTATTAAAGTCCCGATGTTTGAAATCTCGACTATGTCAAAATCCCGACAAACATAATCCCGACAATCAAAATCCCGACTATATCGAAATCCCGTCTATCGAAATCCTGACTATATCGAAATCCCGACTACCATAAAAATGTTATTGTAGAAATTTATAATAATAAAAGACACTATCGGGATTTCGATACAGTCGGGATTTTGATATAGTCGGGCTTGCGATTGCCACCGATCAAGTGACTTCGTTTTGTCCCGCTTAGTTGTTGTTTGTTTATACAATCTATAAAAATACTAGCTTATAATTAGAGAAAAAAAATGAAAGGTATAATTACTTATTGCTTGAAATTAGCTTGTTTTTACTGATATTGTCAAACGGTTAATTACTTTTGAGGCATGTTTATTGGAAGTAAATTGACTTGACTGTAGGACATCATCAATTACAAAATATTTGAATTTTCGTAAAAAAAAATTGATAATGATAAAAATAGTTTCACTTTGAAGTGAGTTTACCAAAAAAAAGTTATGAAATTAATTTCGATTAAATAATTATGTAAAATTGATTTCAATTTCTTTGAATTACGTTATTTTATTTATAGATTACGTTCGTTTTTTATTGCGAATGTAACGCACGCTGCAAGTTTTTTTTTATCGCAAAGGAAACATTAAACTAAGCTAACGCTCGCATTACACAACAGCAGCAAACAAAGAAATAATAAATTTACAAACAAACAAACAAACAAAAAAAAACTTGAGCAATTGTTTCGATGTTTTTTTTTTGTTTCGGAGTTTTGTTTTTGTTTACGATATCAGTTGGAGTTTCGTGATGGAAGGTCGTTTGGAAGAAGCGCCGTGAAATGCACGAAGCGTTCGTCCTTTATCCAAGGTTCATCGATAAGTTTCGTAAATTTACAAACACACACACAAAAAAAAAGTAGTTTTTTTTTTGTTAATTAATGAATAATTACAATTTTCTAACAATTTAAAATTTTAATTAAGAATATTTACTTTGACTAAAAATTATTTTTTGTCAATTTTTTTAATTATAATAAGATTTGATAAATTTACTTTAAAATTCTAATTTGTTTGTTTCATTGTTCGTTTTAATTTTTGTTTTCGATGTCTAGATTGAATGTTTATTAATACTGAAGTGTTTTTTTGTTTCGTTTGTTGCTGAACGTCTGCGGGCTAAAGTGTACACAAATCGATCAATCGTGATTCATTAATACCACTTCTTCGATTACATTTTCATTATTTATTCATTTGTTATTGTTTATTTTTTTTGTTCGAAAACTCACCTGATTGGATCCATTGTCGATGTTCGGATTTGCAGGTCTCTTTGAAAACGCACTCCTCCACACCACCTGTAAAAAGAAACCAAAAACAATTGAATATATAGTTTTGTTGTCCTTATTGTGATGTATTTGAATTTGATTAATTGTAAAAGCGATAGTTGCAGTAAACGAACGTTGATGAAACAGATATTTCGTTGCAATTTGTAACAAATCTCGTTGTTACTTTTTTTTTGGGGAATTATTATGAAATATTTTAGATAAAAAAAAATGCGATATTTAAACAAATTCAATGAGAAAATTTTGTGAAAATACGTATACTTAGGTAATGTAAAGAGACTTAATTGATTGTTAATAGAAAAACTTAAATTGTTGATGAAAATATTGAATTAGATATAATAAACTAAATGTACAATTTTAACTATAAATAAGTCTTCGAGCAGGTGAAATCTATAATACAGCGGTCGGACTTTGGATTATAACACTTGTTTGCTCCTTCGAAACGAGGACTTTCGTATGCACGGAAATTGGATGTCCTGAAAAATTGATCGGCAGTTACGTCCTCGACCTTTGCCTCGAAAATCGCGGTGATCGTCTCCTTGAAAACAGCCGACTCTCAAATATACAATCATCATTGGGATTCCAATACGTAATCGTTTGAATCGTAACTGTTGTTCTCTACAACCAACAATTAATTTTTGAATATGTAAGACTTGCTATTTCGTGTTTGTGTGTGTGCGCGCGTCCAAATTTTAATTATTCAAGTGGTCTTAATCAAAACTGAATCGAATGACCTCATTCATTGTGCACGAAAATAGTGTTGAACGCCACTCGATTCATAAATAAACACTAAACAATAGTTAGTTAACAGTTGCTCCACTTTTAAATCTATTTTTTCGTCGATTTTTAAAACTTAGGACTTAGAGCGTATCCTCGGGGAACTTCCAGTTTACTCATTCACAAGTATTCGCATTTTTTTTTTTAATTAATAAAATTGCGTGCTTTCAATTATTCCAATTGAAGTTAACAACATATTTATTTCGCGTGCAGACAATATTTTTTTTGTTGAGCTTTCTAAAAAAACGAAAACGTGAAAGGAAAGGTCAAAAATTTAATCGATTTTGATAAGAGATGATCTCTCGCTTTCGCGAGCGTGAAAATGTGTCAGGTCTGTCGTTTCAGGTGTGTCAAGAAATTGAAGAGAGAAGAGAAAGAAATCAATTACCAAAAAAAAAAAAAACGCACTTGATGTTTTATTGCGGATAAGAGAAACTTTATGAGAAAAAGTGTTATAATTAAATCAATGGATAAGGAAGTTGTTGTTGCTGTTGCATTAAGTACACGAAAGTTTGTCTGTAGTCCGAATTTCTATTACTTGTACAATACGAATTGTTATTAATTAAATAACAAAATGTTTACAACAATTATTGCTAGTTTATCAGCATTTTTTTTTTCAGTGAAAATTGTATGTTTTGTTTATAATTTTATGGAATTTTTCAATGAGTGTGTAATTACTTCTTAATGTACAATACTTTCAGTAAAAACCGGAATGCGCTCATAATTAATGCTTAATGACAATATTAATACTCGACATGAATGTAAATTTTTCTTATAAACGAATTTATACATTGAGAAATGAAAGATAATTTGAACTTATAAAGCATTTACTACTTGAATATTTCATCAATCGCAAGCGAAATTTTCATCTAGAGTAAAACCTTTTTTTTTGTGCGGTAGATAGGGACCGCATAAAAGAAATCGCACAAAAAAAAATCGAATGTTCCATAAATTCTTACATATAAACAAATAACTTTGTATAATACATTACAGAAACTTTGCACTTAAAAATACGTCAAAACTTTACTTAAATTAAATTGCACATGGAAATACTTCATTTCTCATTGTACATATGGATAAATTTTCAAAATTAAGAAAACTCGCATCTTATTTTGATAAATTCGTCAAAATCGACTTACAGAATCGTTTGAGCAGGCTTTACATATGAGAAAGTGTTACAAAACAATCGCATAAAAAAGGACCGCACAAAAACAGGTTCTACTGCACTTATTACATTTTGTATAATTGGATTGGACAAATAATAATGCCTGATCCTTAACTTTACGTGCATTTTGAATGTAGTGATCGAGTCACAATTTGTTTCTTTTGTTTTCTTTCGTGACAGTTGTTTGTTTTCCGCTTCTGCTTGGGAATTACGTGAATATTTATTTAAGTGTTTCGCGATTATTATTTTTTTTTTGGCTGCTGCAAAGTTTATTCACCTACTCAATTTAAATATATACACTAGCAAACCTCTTAGCTCACATGCCCGAAAACTAAATACATTTCGAACTAAGCAAAATATTTTGCTTACAAAACAATCACTTTTTTTAAGTAATTTTTTTTATTTCGTGTATTTTCTGTAATTGCTGTTATTGTTATTTAATTACGGTTTGATTTATTAATTAAATTGTTTTTATTTTTTTTTGCAAATTTGTTATAATAGAAACGATTTAATTGTGTTATTTACAGAAATAATGAACATTCTCTGTTAATCCCTGACATCGTTTGTGATTTTGAAGGGCAGATGGGAGAACTAATGGAATAAAACTGCGATCGCATGTGCAAATGTTTAAAGGGCGATCAACAATTTGATAGATATAGCAAATGTTTACCGTACGCACCTCGAGTGTGTAGAAACAAAAGGCGGCCGTTTGTTATGCTTTTGTTTTGTTTTTTCTGCACTCTCCAGGTGTAAACGGAAAACAATTGTTTGTGTCAATATAAAACACATACGAACTTTAACTTTCATCAAGTGTTCAGTTTAAGTATCGTTTGTTTTTTTTTTTGCACTTTCCTCGATATTTTTAATTGTAATTGAACTTTGGACATTTTTAATAATTTAATTTCAAATTAATTTGCAAAAAAAATATTTAAATACTAAAACTTAAATATTTATAATTGTTCAACGTTTGTAAAAGAATAATAAAAGTATCGTTTGTTTTTTTTTTGCACTTTCCTCAATATTTTTAATTGTAATTGAACTTTGGACATTTTTAATAATTTAATTTCAAATATGATTTTTTCAAATTAAGTTGCAAAAAAAAATATTTAAATACTAAAACTTAAATATTTATAATTGTTCAACGTTTGTAAAAGAATAATAAAAGTATCGTTTGTTTTTTTTTTGCACTTTCCTCAATATTTTTAATTGTAATTGAACTTTGGACATTTTTAATAATTTAATTTCAAATTAAGTTGCAAAAATAAATATTTAAATACTAAAACTTAAATATTTATAATTGTTGAACGTTTGTAAAAAAAATAATAATAAATGTTTGCGTTTGCAATATGCAGATTTTTGCAGCTGTTGCAAATTGTTGAGGCTGGAAATGCAGAAAGTTTGTTTGAGGTCGATGTGGGAATTTTGAAACGTATCGTTGGATTTTCTTGTGTTGCGCCTTTCGAATCGAGATTCAAATTTGCAACAAGGATACATTGCGCAAACGTAATTTGCACGAGCGTCTACTATCCTCTATTTGCAGTTGCATTTTCTTCTCCATCGACAAAACTGAGTTGAAATAATTGTAACAATTTAAATATTGGTTTTGTGTTCTAGCAAAAATTATTACAAATCAAATGCAGCAACAAGTTTGCAATTCAAATATAAGAGTTTCATTATTCTTTGTAATTTATTAATAATAATAAGTGAATTTAGTAGTGAAGCGCGTCGTTTTGTTTTGATTGATTGTATCTGTTTATCAGTTAGTTGATTGTGGCAATTTTTGAGTGCCGAAACGCGTACGCATAAATATTATGCAATGTTTTGGTCGAATCATGCCGAAAATAAATGTTTCTCACGTGTATTGTAATGTATGCTGTGGTTGTCTTCAGCTGCACATGAATTAGGCGGCTTTCCTCATCTGCAGAAGTTGTTCCTTGTATAGAGACGAAGGAAGGACTCTCTCGCGTGGTCGTGTCGCGAGGATCACTACTACTGCTGCTGCTGCTGCTGCTGCTGGTGGCACTGGCACTTGCTGGCACTGCGGTCGGTGCACGAGTGTGCGAATCGGAAAGGTTTTCGTGTGATTGAAGCCACCGAGTTTTCCGACGGGGGGGACGCGACCCGATCCCCCTTTTTCCTTCACATATCCTCCATATATAACAATGTGTATATGGGATTTTCTCGTCGCGGTGCGCACGGTTTGGTTTCTGACCCAAACATGATCATCATCTTCATTGTTCTCTCTCATTCACTCAATCACTCACTCTCTATCTCTCTCGAGTTGCACACCTGCAACCCCCGAAAAAATCTCTCTCCTTTGTATCCGCAACAAACAAGAGCAAATCCTTATTCTTTTCGTCTCTACGTCGCTCGGTTTTTGGGGGCATGGAACTACTGTCGGGTTTGTTGTGCCCTCGTCAATTTTAAGAATGCTCACAGAAATCGATGTCGTCGGTTCGTGACTAATTTATTCCTAGCTCGGAGAAGAATAAGAATGAATTTGTCTGCTAGTTCCATGCCTTTATGATAGGCGAAAGAGTGGAAGAGGGTGCATAATTCACATCGAATAACCCAGTTCCATTTCACAAAAACAACTAAAATTTAACATTTACAAACAACATTTTTAACTAAAATTAGTAGTATAAGTACAAGTATTTCGTTTTTTTTTTATAAAGTAATTTAGAAATGTGATTAAGCCTCTTGCGAAACTCGATTATTTCTTTTTTTTCCATTTTGTTTGCAAAAAGGAAATGCAATTAACATTCGCCTCGCATTTTCAATTTTCAATTTTCCACTTTTCTCTTTTTTTTTATTATATTTAACACACATATCCCATTTCCATCGCTTTTTTTTTTGTTAGTGAATAGAAACGTAATTGCTTGAAAGCACTTATTTGTAAACGATTTCATTGATTTTTTTTTATATGATTTAATTTAATAAGCTGTTTATTTATTGCAAATTGCAATCAACATTATTTTTTTGTTTGTTAAATCCAAAAATTATTGATTTGTAGCTGATTTATTGCAAAATTGTTTACCTGCAAATTCTTAATTTATTAAAATTTCAAGTGCTTTTAAAGTACGATTATTCACGATTATTTATTGATTTGTTGTTATTGCTTTAATTTTTAAATGAATTGTGATGTCGAAATAGGATTAATTAACAATTAAATAATTACTGTTGTTTATTTGTTTTTTTCTGTGAAAATTTGATAAAGAAAATGTGCTTTAACAAAGAGAATATCTAAATTAGATTAAGCCCTTTTTTTTTTAGTATCGATTTGACCCAAAAACGAAATCCAAAAATTATTGATTTGTAGCTGATTTATTGAAAAATTGTTTACCTGCAAATTCTTAATTTATTAAAATTTCACGTGCTTTTAAAATACGATTATTCACAATTATTTATTGATTCTTATATATTATTTTTTTTGTTGTTATTGATTTAATTTTTAAATTAATTGTGATGTCGAAATAGGATTAACAATTAAGTAATTACTGTTGTTTTTTATTTTTTTTCTGTGAAAATTTGATAAAGATAATGTGCTTTAACAAAGAGAATATCTAAATTAGATTAAGCCCTTTTTTTTACTATCGATTTGACCCAAAAACGAAAAGGTCTATCGAACGCGCGCATTCCTGTTTAAATTATTCAAACCGCTTTTATAATACCAGAATCGTTCTCGTTGCAATTTTTGCTGCTTGAAAATCGTTTGCAAATTATAGACGATTATGGCAAGTGTACAAGAACGTCAAGCTTTTTAATTATGTAATTTATCTGCACTGATTAGTTTGCCTCTCGGTTTCTATCTGACTCGATGTCGTTACAGATTACGCAACTGTCGTTACGATTTCAGGATAATTTCGTACTGAAAAAATGTACACTTGGGCCAAAGTGTAAACTCGCGAAGTGCACATGCACACTTTTTGCATTTTCTTATTTGTTTTGTCTTTCAGTGCTGGAGAAGTGTGGTCGATTCAGAATCGGGGGCAGACTTTCAGGCGTCCCTCACGAACGATTTAACTTTCATTCCTTCTCCCTTAATCCATCTCATTTCGTAACACTCATTCAAAAATTAAATATTGAATTGCTCTGAATACATTTCATCTCCTGTTAGATAATTATTTTTTTTCATGTCTTAGTTGAAAATCATTGAATTACATGAAATTTCTTAAAATGTTTTTGTAATTGTTGATTTAGATACGCAGCTATAGAAAATTAGTGTAGTATCTTCGAGCTGTTATGTAATAGTTAACAATATTTTGTGTTTGGATCGAGACATCTATGGACAGTGTCTCAAACTTTGAAGGATGTGACCTTTTTCGGTACAACTTGATCTTTGCGCTTGTAATAGTTTCGGCTTTTGAATGAGAGATGTCGCCGGTTGAGGGCGTCGCGACGGCGGAGCCACGTGGTCGCCACGCTGTGTTTTGATTGATGCATGTCGGACGGACGCCAGTCGTCGAGGCGTCGTCGTCGGCGTCGACTTTGCCCGAGACACCGTCTTCTCTCTTTCTCTCTATCTCTCTACATCCACCGCATTCATACATTTCGGAAACTTCTTAATAGTTTCTATCGATTGCAAAAGTAATAAAATCTATTCAAGAGAGAGAGAAAAAAAGAGTAGAAGACGGCACTTCAGTGGATGAGAAAATGAAAACTATTGTTCCTCTCCATTAAAAGGCCGAAATCATCTTACTCGATTTGCATTTCCATGCATTCGCAATCTATCTCAATCTGGAAGTGCAACAGAATTGTTGAAGGAAGATGATTGCGAATTCCAAAGTCAAGTCCATTAGCGCTGAGGTCGATTTAACTTTAAAATTTTCAAGGGTTCCATTAATCATCACCGTATATTTATTGCTGTACGCATACAATAATTCCGTATGCAGCAGCATGTAAAATCGCTTTTTAATCGTTCTTCCACTATTGATCACAGTTTTTTTTTTTTTACTCTTTCGAAAATTACATATTTCCAATCCAATCATTAATTTTTGTAAATGTTGTCATACATCTTTAATACGATTTTCAATGAAACTACATTATTTGTTTTTTATTATTTTATAGAAATTTATTCTGAATCTTAAAAAATCGTCGTGTCCGTAAAATGCGCTCACTGTTTAAAGACTTTGTGGAAATTTATGAAGCGAACTTTGCGAATGTTTCGACGGAAATCTGTAAATAAGAGAAAATATCATTTCCCAACTTTCATTTGCATATCTTATACAAGGATTCATTCCTTTTTTTTCTTTCGTTTCGAAAATATTTAAATTTTATAGTAGCAACGATTTCTATAGTAACCCGTAACAAAATTTCATTCAATTGTTTCATTAACAAACAAACAAACAAAATTTTCGAAATTTTAATAGAAACATTTAAACATATTGTTTAGAAAAATAAGAGTTAGTTTTTTTTTGATCAAGTGCTGCTCTCTTGAAAACCGTCAAAGTGTGAATTATTCGCACTTTACGTCATTTTCAGATGGATTTTCTATAGGAAACTTTGCAATCGATTTCAAAAAATTAACTAGTTTCATAAATTTTACACGTTTTCATCAATTTCAATATTAATCAAATGAATTGAAATCTATCGATGGAAAAGATAAAAAATGTGTGTGTTTCAATAAAAAATGCGTTCACTGTTTAAAGACATTGTGGAAATTTATGAAGCGAACTTTGCAAATATTTCGACGGAAATCTGTAAATAAGAGAAAATATCATTTCCCAACTTTCATTTGCATATCTTATACATTCCTTTTTTTCTTTCGTTTCGAAAATATTTAAATTTTATATAGTAGCAACGATTTCTATAGTAACCCGTAACAAAATTTCATTCAATTGTTTCATTAACAAACAAACAAACAAAATTTTCTAAATCTCAATAGAAACAATATGTTTAAAGCTTTAAAGAAATTGTTTAGAAAAATAAATTATTTTTTTTATCAAATGTAGCTCTCTTGAAAACGTGTGCATTAATACACCGTTGAAATGATTGCGAAATAAAACTGGTATGTGAATTGTTTGTTTTACGAGCGTTACGAGACTTTTAAACAAAACGAAAACCCCCCTAGTAACGAAATATTGTGTTTATGGTTTTGGAATTAGTGGAATTTGGTGCTTGCATTCCTTTCGCCTCGTAAAGTTGGTATTAATATTTAGGTTTTGGAAACGCGCGCGCGTTTCAAATTTATTGCTACATTATTATTTTTTTTTGCTCCTCTCGAATCTCCAAAATAATATATGAATAAATATAAGATTTAATGTTTGGTTGGCGGTCACGCTGGTACTAATTCATACTATGTTTCCTTCCTTCTTTCTTTCCATTCGGTTTTTCTATGGTTATTAGGTTTTTTATTTTATTTTCTTTCTAGCGAATACGAGTATTTGCATAATGTATGCTAAAGAAATATGGTAATATGTCAAGCGACGCTAAATAATGCACGTTGACATTTAGTGTTAGGGCTCTCCGGTATTAATTCACCACTCGATCGATCATCGCATTTGTTTCAAGTCGTATTCACTTGTGCTCGAATTGTGTGTACTTATTATTAACCGATCCACATTACAATTGGATTATGATATTTCCTCCTGTCCCATCCTGTTCAAATTCCATTAAAATGTATACTGCACGATGGAAAATTGTTTTCTACCCCAATTTGCTTGTACTCTATATTTATATATAGGGTAGGGTGGATGAATGATGGATTAGTTCGCATAACTTTCATCATTTGCCAAAGGAGAACAAATCAAATCTCTTCTCCCCTCAACTCTTTTCGTTCGTTTTGCTGTTCACTATATAGTATTAAGTAGGGTAGTCGGCTGTAACTGTTGTGGATGGAGTGAGGGAGGTTGGGAGAGAGGTGAAAAGTTTATTGAATCAATTCCTGCGACAATGCAATTTTTCACCGTTGGCGCGGTGAAAGTTTCCAGTTTAAATTTGATATAGACGCTTTTTCGTTGCGCGATCCTCAATTTAACTTTATTTCCGGGCAACTTGATTCCGTGCTCCAGAAAAATAATAGCTAGAAATCCAACCTAACAACACACACTACTACTACGACTACACATCTTGCTCTGCAAAACAATTCGCACTTTACGTCATTTTCAGATGAATTATATAGTAGCAACGATTTCTATAGTAACCCGTAACAAAATTTCATTCAATTGTTTCATTAACAAACAAACAAACAAACAAACTAAATTTTCGAAATCTTAATAGAAACATTTAAACATATTGTTTAGAAAAATAAGAGTTAGTTTTTTTTTTGATCAAGTGCTGCTCTCTTGAAAACCGTCAAAGTGTGCATTATTCGCACTTTACGTCATTTTCAGATGAATTTTCTATAGGAAACTTTGCAATCGATTTCAAAAAATTAACTAGTTTCATAAATTTTACAAGTTTTCATCAATTTCAATATTAATCAGATGAATTGAAATCTATCGATGGAAAAGATAAAAAATGTGTGTGTTTCAATGAAAAAATACGCTCACTGTTTAAAGACTTTGTGGAAATTTATGAAGCGAAGCTTGCAAATGTTTCGACGGAAATCTGTAAATAAGAGAAAATATTCATTTCCCAAATTTCATTTGCATATCTTATACAAGGATACATTCCTTTTTTTCTTTTGTTTCGAAAATATTTAAATTATATAGTAGCAACGATTTCTATAGTAACCTGTAACAAAATTTTATTCAATTGTTTCATTAACAAACAAACAAACAAACAAAATTTTCTAAATCTCAATAGAAACATTTAAACGTATTGTTTAGAAAAATAAGAGTTAGTTTTTTTTGATCAAGTGCTGCTCTCTTGAAAACCGTCAAAGTGTGCATTATTCGCACTTTACGTCATTTTCAGATGAATTTTCTATAGGAAACTTTGCAATCGATTTCAAAAAATTAACTAGTTTCATAAATTTTACACGTTTTCATCAATTTCAATATTAATCAGATGAATTGAAATCTATAGAATCTATAGATTCAGCGGTCGGGGAACTTTTTTAACCATTACCCCAAAATATTATTGCGTAAGTCGATATTATCCCCCCCCCCTATTCTGAATAGAAAACAATGAATGTAAATTTTAAATAAACATTATTTATTCAATTAATTTGCATTTACATATTTATAAAAAAAAAGTTACATGAAAATAGTAACAAATAGTAATGGACAAACAAAATAAAATTCTTAAATTGGAACAAACCAAAAATTAATTGAAAACTTTCCCCCTTCAGGTTTTGGAAACATGATGTTGCTTCATGTTTGATATAATCACTTAAAAATTGGGACTTTTTGATGTAAGAGCAATTTGAATATACAGTCTTCGGCGTTTGATCGATTTCTGTTTTTCGTTTTTATGTTCATTAGAGTGGAAAAGCCTTGTTCACAAAGGTAGGTTGTTGCAATTTTTTACCGCCTCCTCATGTGCAATTTTGAAAGCCTTTGCAGCCTTTGACAACCAAAAAAGACGACAGATTTGCTTCGGTCTCAAATTGAATACAATATTGGATGGAAGTTCAAGAATTACCTCTGCCAAACCTTGAAGTTCTTCTGGTATGTTAGTAATTTCACAAGTAGTCAGAGAATCGCTCTCTGAGTTTGGTAAGATGAAATTAGAAAAATTACCCAAGAAAAATTCATTTTTACCCCATTTTGGGTAATTTACCGACCGCTATAGATGGAAGGAAATAAAAGATAAAAAATGTGTGTGTTTCAATAAAAGAAAATCTCCTGAACGTGGAATCAAATGACGGAGAAGAAAAGCTTTCGCGCGGAACGATAATGATGTTTTCTGATCGGGAAAAACAGTCGCAAATTTTTCCGAAATTGTTCTTCTCGGTAGACAGAAGAAACGTCCAAGTTAATAATATATAACTATTAAATAGACCGTGACAAATGTTTTAAAGTATTTCAGCAACGATTTCTTCCACAGGTATTAAATTTGAATTGAAAAACGTTGCTCTGTGCATTCGAGTTTTACGTATGTATAGAACGTGCGCGCTGCATGAAAATGCGGACAAATTGAGTGAAATAACGTTTGCATGGCATCGTTTTTCTTTTTGCGCGTAATGATGCTTCGGGAAACGATTAGTAAGTGTTTAAAGAGGGTGAACATCGCCAAGTGTGTAGGGGTTGTAAGAGCGTCGTCGTCGTCGCGACGGATGGGAATAAGGAGGGAGGTTCGTTATATTTTTTTTGGGTTCTCTTTGGTCGCGCAATGTAATAGGAATTTGAACTCATTTCGCATGTATAAAATGCATGGAACGTATGAGAGGGCGTCTTCGGGAACGCAGGGCAGTTTGTATCTGTATCTATGTGGTAATAACACTCTAACTTAATTTATGGTAAACACCCTGCAAGATAAATCACGTGCGCGTCGTCGATGGTGGTGGAGGATGAGGATGAGGAGAAGGAGGAGGGATGGAACAGTTTCGGTGGCGGCGGCGTCTTTCGGGGGAGGTTCAGGGGAGACGCGACGTCGCGGGGAAAATTGAGAGATTTTTACAAAAACTTTTGGCATCGCGCTATTTTGGCTCTGTTCCCCAAACGGTTTTATTGCGCGACGACGACGACGGCGACGTCTCCCTGCCTCGTCGGTGGCGGCGGCGCGTTCCCTCGCCAACTCTCGTACGCACCCCTTTATATACATTATATACGGCAGAGGGGGTGGCGGCGGCGACGACTTTCCGGGGGAAATCCACCAAAGCTATGTACAACAAACCGGAAGATTTGTGTACAATAATTTATTCCTTCTCCCAACCCCTATTTCGCATCCTTTTGGCAAAGTTTCAAACTGTAAAACCGTGCAGATCGCATTGTGATTGAAGGGAGTTCGCTCTTCAGAGAGAGAGAGAGAGATTCACCCACCCACTAATAACTTTATCCTATTTAATCATTGCTACCAATTGACCCAAACGAAAGAAGAAAAAAACACTACGAACCGTTAATTGGTTACCATGGCTATAAATTTCGAACGAAGTTGTTGTTGTTGTTTTTTTTTTTGTTACATTATTTTTAAGGGCACCCATCATCTGCTACTTTGATCGCCTTTTATCAGTGATTTAAATTTCAACTTTGTCGAATATAAATTTTACCAGAGAGCAATAAATTCACCCAAAACGCACATAATCACAACGAGCAGATACAAATGGGATTCCTGATTTATGCTGTTATTCCTTTAATTTAATTTAATTACAATCAACGTTTAACCTACATTATTTTTTTCTTTTTCCTAAACAGAATAAATAATTCGAATTAACTTAAAGATAATTAAATTTATCGAACACTTAATTAAAAGAAAGAAATAAATTTATTTTCGCACTAAAGAAGAAAAATCGATCTCTTTTTGTTTTTTTTTTGTTTGTTTGTTTGTTGTTGTTTTATTATTATTTATTACCGCAATAATTGGTGGGAAAGCAACCGGGCTTTTGACGATCGAAGTGGGCTTATTTTAAAAACTTAACGCACGCAATACACCAATCGATACGTTTCCTTTCGCAACTCGCTGGATTCGCTTCGTTCATTCATCCATTATTTACGAAAAAAAAAAAAAATAATAAGTACGTCCTTGAAAATTACTATGCTGCATTCATTTGTCTCGACTTACATGATGATATTTTTTATTTATTGTTTTCGTCGCAAGTGCAAATGGACGTAAGTTTTAAGTATTAGTCATTTAGATTACGTTGAATTTTATTAACAAGTCTTACCTTATTCTTCTTATAACATAACTTACGTTTTTTGGTGGATGCGCCGGGTTTTTGGTGTTCTTAAAATCGGGCAAAAGGTGGAATGGAATAAAGAAACACAGCATGTTTTCTTAAATCAAGAAGAAAAAAAATTTTGATTTGTTCGTTTTTATTAATAATTCTCCACACAATCTCTTCGTCATCGTTCATATTTTTTTTGTATTATTATCATTATTATAATTTACACATCTGTCAAATATATTATATTTATAGATATATATATATATATATAGGGGGGGAGGGAGAGAGAGAGATAGAGATATAGTTACGAGTTAGAGAGAAAGAGAAATAGAAATATATGCGCGTTATATAATTAGTTATTATTTGTATTTCGTAGCTGGATTTCGTTATTATTATATAATTTTATTTATTTTTTGGTTCTTTAGCACTTTGAAATGTTCATCAAAGTGTTGAGAGTACAACTTAAAAACCTTGATTTTTCAGATTTTCTATCAACTGTGTTTCAGCTATCAAATTTAATCTATGAGAAAATCAGTTTTTTTTTTAATATTCTTCTGACCTGAAAACTTAAATACGATCCAGAGCGGTAAGAAATAGAGAAAAAGATTGAGAGTGAAAGAGAAGGAGTGGATATTTGAGAGGATTATCCTCTGAAAAGTAGACTAGCATATTTAGACAATAATATCTGCCCTTCCTTTTCGTGTTCAAAAACAAACAAAATGCAAATGAATGCACCGGTCACCGGATTTGAAGACTAAATTACTAAACGACTTGAATCTTCAAATCCAGCAAGCGATCATCGTAACTCTCCATCTATATACTATATAGGTGATGTTTTCATATCGTTTCGTAACGTAGGCAATGAAAATTGAATACAGAAACAAACAATAAATAAATCGGAATGGCTCAAGCTTTTTATTTATTTTTTTTTTGTTGTTGTTTCTTTAAATATTATTTCGATTATTAATTAATACTGATAATAAATCATCGTTCATTTGTTATACAATATATATTTAATATAATATAAAATTAGTTTAATTAACAATTGTTTTTTTGTATTTCTATACGATTTTCTTTCACACCTCCGTTAATAATATCGTTTTCATTCTCATTTGTTTGTTTTTTTTTTATAATAAATAGTTATTAAACTTCTTCTTTTGTTTTTCTGTCGTAGTTTCGCTAACACTAGATTCTCATTGTCGGTGATAAAAAATAACGGTTTTTTCTTCTTACTCACTAATTATTATTATATATATTTCTCGTTTAAATTAAAACTTATTACTGGGTACAAATGTCGTCTTTTCTTTTATTAATTAATTAATTAATTAATTAATTATTAATCTTTTTTTTTTCTTTTCTTCTCATCAATTAATAATTCTTAATGTTTACATCGTTTCTTATTGTCTTCGATTTACTCTTTCGTTCTCCGCAATTTATTTCCTCTAGTAATTTACTTGTTTACTTTCAATTTGAATTGCGCGCGTATTTTATTATTTTTACTATTGTTATTAAATTTATTTATTTTTTTAAATTTCGCGCCTCGGGCAGTGTTCTCTCTCGCACACGCGCATACGCAAATCATTCGAATATATTATATTTTTATATATATATAGTGTGTGTATTTGAAATATATTACATAAGCATTTTTTTTCTTCTTTAAACAAAGTATATATTTATATTAGGTATTATGTATATATAAATATTAAAAATCACAGTTTCAAAAAAAAAAAACATAATAGAAAGACGCGTTGTTCATTTTTTTTTCTTCGTATTTTCTCGTTTGTTAATTGACACCAAAAAAAAAAACAACAGAACGATTTGTTCATTTCAAGCGAAAACCGTACAAAAAAGTGCTATTAATTTACGTTAATTATTGCTTTCTGAATATCGATTTTTTTTGTTTAAATAATTTAACAATTGTTGCTTTTGCGACAAACGTTTTTAGCCAAAGATTTTAGAACACATCTTAAGAAGGTGTAGTGTGAAAATATTCTATGACAATATCAAACGAACAATTAAACTATAATTCACTCCAAATGCGCATCAATGGAAATTTTTGATTTCTGATCTGCAATTCTCGACTGTAAACTTAAAAAACAATGGTAACTAGATAAATAACCTTAAGAGAAGCGAACCTTTAGTAAAGCCATTTTAAATTCAGGTTTGCTGTGGAATTCAAATTTTGTTTGCACAACACGTTTTAATACTTATATAAGTTTAAAATAAATATTAATAGAACATGGATTCAGTACTTTTATAGAGAAATCATGAATTTTACTGGTTTTGATATGTTATGTTTTTTTACTTTATCTGCGTAATTTTTCATAATAATTATTAAAATTTTCCATAAAAAAAAAACTATGGTATTTAATGAGAACTAAAATTTTATTGTTATTAGTAATAATTTTATCATTCTGAATATATTGCAAATATTTTATTGAACATTTTTTTTGTACGAATCCATTTTTCTTAATAGTGTTTTTCTTTTTTGTATACTGATCATGATGAAATCGAAATTGAAACTTCGAAGGATGAAGGAAATTCTAAAACGAATCTCCTGAAAATACTTGCTTGCTTTTCGATTTCATTGAACTGATTCCACTTTGTTTGCCGAATTAGTGCAAATTATAAAGGAAAATTTTAAGTGAAAAGGTGTTGTGTCCAAAAAGTGATTCCAAAATTGAATTTTTGTTTTCGCTATATACTAATATAATCAATTTAAGCGTATCTGGTTTAAAAAATAAATAATTGTGTTAAATAATATGCTGTGATTATATATCGGTATTAGTTAATCCTTGCACGGAAATATAACATATCTCGTTATCTCGTTATCAATCATCATTATCAAACATCCTTCTCATCATCATCATCATCACAAAAGATAAAATATTCTTGCCGTCACCATCACAACTCCAAGATGATGATGATGACCATTCCAATTTGTTATTTGTGTCCATTTGGTTGAATGGGTTAGATCTACCTACCTACGATCAGGAAACCGAAACGCGCGCGTGTCTCGTCGCACTCGCATACAAACAAGATCATCTTCACTGCACTTTTTCATTCTGGACGAAATATTTTCATTATTTTCTCTTTTCTTTTTCTTTTTTTGTATCCCTATTTAAATTGTTTCATTCGATTGTTGTTGTTGTTGTTGTTGTATTTTGTTTGTTTATATGATTCGTTCTTCTCGTTTGGTAAGAGTCGAGAGGTTCGAAAGAGTCAAGGACATCCGCACTCGTCGACGACCATCTTCGGGAGGTCGCGTTTGATAATGTTCGAGTCGGGTCCGAAGTAGATGAGACTCATGCTGGAGAACTTGAGTGGAGCACAGCAGGGCTGCATTCCGCTCAGGTGGTGCGTCTTACGCACCTCCTCGATGACGTGCGTGTGGTAGGTGACGAAGGAGTCGGGCGTCCGGTGGTGGCCGCAATCGCCGCGGCAGTAGTTCGCGAAGTAACCCTTCGGAGCGATGATCCAGTCGTCCCAACCCAGCTCGCGGAAGCTCACGTAGAACCTCTGCTTGCAGCATTGGCTTCCCGAATCCGGGCTGCAGTCGAGGGCGCGTCTCTTCACTCTCTTGGCGGTCGCGGGATCGGTGTGCACCACCAGGAAGGGACGGTTCCAGCTGTCGCTTCGACGGTCACCGTCCCCGTTGAACACGTGCACGTCCCAGTTGCTGCAGCAGCTGCAGTCCACGAAGAGACGCAGACTCTCGCGCGCCCTTCCCTCCAGCCACTGTCGCACCGTCACCGTCAGGTCGATCTTCTGCCAACCGGGGTTCTCCAAGGACGTCGCCACCGGCTCTTCCGTCAGCTCCCGGAACTCCTGCAAACCATCAAACATACATAAATGATATCAGCAAACTTGGTGCGTTTCCTCGGGTATCCTCACTGAGACCTAACATTAACACGTTAAGGACGGCGCTTTTCGGGTTGCCTGCCCCCAAAAAAATTTTCGTGGACGCCTATGGACTGAGAGAAACGTCAAATATCTTACGTCAATTACGTCAACCTTTAAACGTTTAAATTTTTCTTATACATTTTTTTTAATGATATTGAAGCAATTTATAAAATTGTGGGAAAAATATTGAAATTTTCATAAAGTTGTTACATATTGCGCACAGTGTTATGATCAACCGACACTGTGTATCAAATGTTTTGAAGATGTTCATAAAAATAAATAAACATTTCTATTATTGAATGATCCTATTTTATTTTCGTTATATTCAATAGATATACTCAACAGGGTTCGAATTTTATTGAAACGCGGGAAAAGTGCTATAGGTTTCATAATAAGCAATAATAATAATTGAGCATTGCAAATTGATCATTGATCATTGAAAATTTCAAATATGTTTCGCAAGTTAATTTGTAAAGTATGCCTAAATTATGTCACAAATATCACGTATTGTTTTAAATTGCTTCAAGAATTATTAAAATATGTATAAGAAATGTATCGGCATTTGAAGTTTGTAATTGACTTAAGATATTTGAGGTTATTTTCAGTCAAAATCAGTGGCGTACATAGCAACAAAACTATTATTTATATTTAATGACCCACCGGTGGGTCATGCCGTCGTCAATGTGTTAACAAATGAACATTTAGATCAGCGGTCGGTTTTCTAATTTCATCTTACCAAACTCTGACCAAACTTTTCAGATCTTGATGTACAAACTGTGAATTGGATTGTAGATCCTTTTAAATGTGAAATTACTAACATACCAGGAAGAGGCAATTCTTGAACTCCATCCAATACTGAAGCACGTATTCAATTTGAGACCAAAGCAAATCTGTCGTCTTTTTGGTTGTCAAAGGCTGCAAAGGCTTTCAAAATTGCACATGAGGAGGCGGTAAAAAAATTGCAACAACCTAATTTTGTGAACAAGGCTTTTCCACTCTAATGAACATAAAAACGAAAAACAGAAATCGATTAAACGCCGAAGAC
>NW_017100012.1:3495-12221 GCF_001412225.1 Nicrophorus vespilloides | reverse complement strand
AATCCAGCAAGTATAGATACATTTATGTGCTCTTATCCATATTGCTGTAATACGCGTTCAAAGTTGAAAAATTGAAATAGAGAACGTTCGAAAAAGAAACATTCAGCTTTCATACGCATATATTGGATACATTCTATCTATTATACTTTAGCAGATATTTGGAAAATTGCTCACTGCTACTAATATTCGCGCCTCCTCTTAGACTAGTCCACGCCTCCCCAGAGAGGCTTGCCTCACAGTTTGGAAAACGCTGCATTAGAATGAAGCAAATAAAGTAAATCTCCAATCGAACTCGTACACAATTCAATTCAATTATATTTTTGTATTATTTATATTCGTTGAATTCCCATGACTAATACACATGATTTCTTCTCGATCCTTTGCGAACGTGCAACAACGACCCGATATTGACTTAACGTTATCATCGTCCGCTGGCAATAATTCATATGCTGGATCGGTTTTTCTGGAATGTTAATCACGAATTTAAATATAAACCGCGCACGTAATCTAAATAGAAGCGCATCGCATTTTATCGACACTCGTAACCATTTTAATTACTGTATTATTGTTATACTTAAAACGTAATATTCAGGGTACATTCCGATAAATAAAATCTTGAGCGGATTTAGTATATTGTTTATTGTACTTTTTATTTTTTATTTTTATTTATTTTTTACAGATAAGAAAAAGAAAAACAAGTTTCATTAAAAGCTTACGAACGACGTTTTTACTCATTCCTCACGTGAAATTAATCCCCCCCCCCCTCTGAATGCCACGAAAATTATAATTAAATTATAAACAAATCTTTTTTTTATAAGTACACAGCATCAATTATTTCTCCAAATATCAAATTTTTCCTCGCTCCAAACTATAATCAAAAAGAAAACTGTAAATGTAAGTAAAATAGTTCACGAATCACATAGATTACATTAAAAAAAAACAACAACAAACAAAAACAAATAACTTGTGCTGCTGAAGATGCGTTTGGACCTGTGCTAAAAACCATTGTATGCATTATTTTTCCTCTCGTTTACTGCGTGTATTTATGAATAGTAATTATAATAATATTAATAATAAAGGCACGAATGGAACTCTGAACAGCATTTGGTATACTAATTTCTCTTTCTCTCACGACCATTTTGTTTTCCAACATATATAACAATTAATTTTTTTTTAATATATTTATCATATTTTTTTATTTTCTCCTTGTTTCCCTCCTTACGCCAATTAAAAAAACTAAATGTAACAAAAAAAAATCATATAATACTCAACGTAGAAATGAAACGGTGTGTATCTTGTTACGTGTTACATATATAACAAAATAGAAACTCAACTCAACTCAAAATAATCACAATCGCTGCTGCAGCTATCGACACTTTGAGAAACGATGTCTTTGTTGTTTTAACATATTAATAATATATTTCTTATTTACGAATAAAGGAAAAAAATTATATTTATTTAGTTAATATAGGGCTCGACGATATTAACAGACTTAGTGTATTGTTATTATAGATTCTCGCCCTTTGCCTACGCCGATCCATTTAACTGTAACAAAATATAATATTATTAATTTAAAGTTAAAACTGTTGTGGGATGAATGCATTATTAAAATGTAATGATGATGAATTTGAAGGGTGTTAATTGGGTGGACTATGTACTGACCAGGAACATCCAGGACTTCTTCGATCTTCTCCACGTACTTCTTGGCGTTCTCGGGAAGATCGGCGAATTCCCTCACGTTCTCGGTTGACGTCTCCCAGCCGGGAACGGTGACGTAGTCGACCTCGACCTTTGCCAAGTCCTTAATATTGGATGGGAAGTAGTCGATCTTCTTGCCGTCGATGATGTAACCGACGGCCAGTTTGATTTCAGGAAGGGTGTCGAGAATATCCAGCTTCGTGATGCAGATACCGGTGTAACCGTTGATCATGTTGGTGTACTTGAGGAGGAACAGATCGAGCCAACCGCAGCGGCGTTTCCTCTTGGTCGTCACACCGATCTCGTGGCCCTTCTCCTGCAGCAAGCTACCGATCTCGTCGTTCAGCTCGGTTGGGAATGGTCCTGCACCTACTCTGGTCGTGTAAGCTTTGACGACGCCAATGACTTCGCCTATCCTGTTTGGTGGCAAACCAAGGCCCGTGCAGACACCGCCGACACTGCAATTCGAAGACGTCACGTAGGGATAGGTACCTGCAGGTAGCAAAATATTAATAAATCAGTTCAATCCGAGTGCACTCTTCACATACCGAAATCGATGTCGAGCATGGCGGCGTTGGCGCCCTCGACCAGAATCTTCATGTTATCCTTCAAGCATCTGTCGAGGTAGGATACAGTTTCCCTAACGTAAGGCCTGACCTGATCGGCGTACTTCTTATAGCGTTCCAGTTCGGCGTCGATGTCCACCTCGAGTGTAGGGAACATCCTTTTGTACATGTTCGTCAGCACGATGAACCTGTTGCAAAGCAAAGCAACACAATTAACACAATTCCAATTACCATCGAATGATAATTACTTTTCTTTGAAGCAGTCGAAGTCTGCGAGGAGTTCGCCTATCCTGATGCCATTTCTGATGGCCTTCGACGAGTATGTTGGGCCGATTCCCTTCTTGGTGGTACCAAGCTCCTGGCCCTTCTGTGCCTCCTGCATCCCATCGACCTGCTGATGGAAATCGAACACAAGATGCGCCCGATCGCTGATTATCAAACGATTCTGCCAGTTGGTCAGACCCTTCTGCTCGTTCTTCGCCAACTCTTCGAAGAGTCCAGGTAAATGAATAACAACCCCATTACCTACAATAAAACAATCAATCAATTATAATTTCAAATCGCTAACAGTCAATTACAAGACAAGATCTTTTATCATGTAATACTGTCATTTTCAATGGAGTAAATTTCTTATTAGATATTGGAATGATTGTCTCTTTTTTTTGCTTAAATTACAAATACAACGCCAATTATTTTGATATACAAAAACACGTTATTAAAGGTTTTAAAGAGATAATCTGTAATTTTTGTTTATTTGTATTCCTTGTAAATTATTTACTTTTTTTTTCGCAGGGTTTTCGCATTTTAGTTTTCTATTTTATATTTTTATGTGAGCCAAAATCATAAATGTATTAGAGATATTTTCAAATTCTCTTTACATTAAAATTTATATTCCGAATAATTTGATCATCCACAGCATATAATCAAGTCACGTGCAAGAACAGACTAGCAGAAACAGCTGTGGTCTTCGGCATCTCTACAATAGCCTGGAAAACAACATGTATTGACCACAGATAATGAAATTGTGTTCAATTTTAGGGAATTTAACATTGACATAGAGACCTAATGTAACGTGACGACGGCACGGACTTGGCTTAAAAATACGTCGGTATTTGTAAGCTCGTGTTGCCAAACAAACGACATACACACACATACGCAAGTACACATACACAAAGAGACGAAGGAGATTCTAGGAAATTTCGCGAAAAAAAAGAAGGAAACTTGGTGACCCGCCAAATTTTACGGACAAAAAAAATAAAATAAAGAAAGTAAACAAATAAAAACAAAGGCAAGTGATAAATTTCAGAGAGCTTAATTTATAGATCACAACGATAAATCTATATTATATAAGAATATTAAATCATATTCTATATATTATCACAGTTATTTTTGGCATTTCTCCATTTGTTCTAATATTAATTAAATTGTATCAATGAGCTTTCCAAATCATTTTCAGCTGACTTTGTTAATTTCATCGATGTCAATAAACCGAATTAGCTTATTGTTGAGAATTGTGATGAATAATCAATGGTGAATTATTGTAATTTTGATTTGTTTCAGTGTAAGTTATTGTGTATAAGTATACATTATTCAATTATTAACAAATATAACCTATTTAAACATCTCAAAGTGAATTGAATCGAAGCCAAAAAGTTTCTCGACCGTTCGAATTCACGTCATTAATGAAATGTGAAAACACTGCTTTTTCGGACAATCTAATTTCATTTTTCAACTTTGAACGCGTATTACAGCAATGTGGATAAAAGCACATTAATGTATCTAAACTTGATGGATTCCCCAAACATTCAGCTTTCATATGCATATATTGGATTCATTCTATCTATTATAGTTTTCGAGTAAATCAATGAAATGTAAAGACACTGCTTTTTCGAACGTTCTAATTTCAATTCTTCAACTTTGAACACGTATTACAGCAATATGGACAAGAGCACAGGAATGAATCTATACTTGTTGGATTCCCCAAACATTCAGCTTTCATATGCATATATTGGATTCATTCTATCTATTATAGTTTTCGAATAAATCAATGAAATGTGAAAACACTGCTTTTTCGAACGTTCTTATTTCAATTTTTTAACTTTGAACGCGTATTACAGCAATATTGGATTGATGTTGATTTGTGTTTACTTTTCTTTTACGATGAACACATCAATATATATTGAATATTCCTCAATCAAGATTAATTCGAACGTAATAAATAATGAAAGTGTGCATCAAAAACTCCCAACAACTTCTAAGCAAATATAAATATGAGAACATTATAGCATTTATTTACTACATTTCCATTAGTTTTTCGTAAAGTCACATCAGTTAAAGCAGGCTTTCGCAAACTTTTCCTACAACTGAACAATTCGTAAATACTGAAATTTTCATGAAAAACCTTGTTTATTTTGTTGGACAGATAACACATAAGGTTTTCACAGAAAGAGTTAATGTTCAATTGATTTGATATTTATTTATTGAAATGAATACTATTTAACTATTGCAATTCATTTATATATTTGTTACTATCTTTGCGTCATATCGATATGCATCAGCATCGAAATTACATTAAACATTACAATGATTGGTGAAAGTAATTTCATTTTAGCGATTTGTTTGGCTTCGCCGCAACAGCTTCAGATCCTGTTTTAATCAAACACTCTTCTGTTGCATTTAAAAAGACTTTTTATATCTCTTTATATCTAAATTGTACATAGCAAAATATACAAATTAATTAAATTATTGATAAGATTATTATATAATTAATGATATAATGTGTTCATCTACAAAGAGTTCACTTTACATGTGTATAAAGCTCGCGTCTTCAGTTACTATTGTTTCCAATGAAATAGTAGACGCTCATAAAGCTAACTCAAATAATTTTATTGCTGACTTTGCGTCATCCCCTGTAAATGTAAATAGAATCATTTGGGGCTGCGTCACCGAATGCCACCGCGACCTGATTACTCCTTAATGAGGCTTATTACATTTCATTGCTGGGTAATGCCGTTCGAATCACGCGACAATGATTAATGCTTGTTTTGGTTTGGTGTCCCTTCTTACCGATCACGGATTTGCATTTGGAGTTGATGATACCGCTCGGCAGCAAATGGAAGTCGTACTCGGCGCCCTCCACCACGACCGTGTGCCCAGCATTGTTTCCACCCTGCAAACAAAAAAAAGCACAGCATAAGCAAAACTGATGGAAAACTCAGAACTCTATGCAAGTCTTGCAGGTCAGCAAACTTCGAGATTGCGACATCGACAAATTCAAACAATTGCATTTCCGTTCTACTTTGCAACTGTTGATTGCAGAATTTGCAAAATTTAATAAAGGATTTATGTCTCCGTGGGAATAACAAATAAATATCGAATAAACAAAACACGAAATATGATATCAAATCTAAGATATTTGTGCATGCAAATTTCAATCAAATATATATATGTTTGTAGTTTTTTCAGCTTATCAATATTTGCGAGGGGGGAAATTTCTGCAAGCAAAAATAAATAAGAAAAGAACGCGTGACGGTTAGAATTCTCACGCGACTGAAAATAAATTTCAGTGTAGTTTATAAGCGGGCAAGTGTTGCGGAAAGTCACAAGATCCTTCGCACACGAGAGCATCACCTATAAATAAGCCACCTCCGACTGACAACGTATGCATTATCTCAACATATTTTCAGTTGTGCTCGAGGCGCCAAAACATTATCAACTCTTCAAACAACAATCGCACTACCGTCACGTTTTTTCTATCTCTCTCTGAAACACTTCTATTATTTCGCTGCGCCTTGTTAAACCTGCATATATTTTTATAAATCTAAATTACTCTTGAAGCCATTTACTTAGAGCTTAGTTGTATAGGTAAGCGTTGTGCAGACTGTTGGTTGGGATTGTTATCGTGAACAAAATCAATCCAATAAATAACTTTATCATTGATGCTATTCCTTATGACCTATTAATATATAGTCCACGTTAAAGCAGTGAATACACGCATCTAACGGTTATAAGTTTTCTTTTATCAAATCAAAAATGAACATCTAAGAAATGCAAGGCAATTGATAACATATTTATTTTAAAATCTTTATTTAAAATCGTTGCTATGCCAATGCAAGTTATTAGTATCATTAGTACTAACATTGTATGTTGATTGATAACATTCGCGCAAGTTAGTAAAGTTGCATATATATATTCAAAAATACACAAGTTTTTAAAATGATTAAGCTTTTTTTCACTTTTTCCTTATAATTCGTTTTGCTCGTTAAGCTATAAAAAGAGCGTATATTTTCTGGCATAAAATTCATTCCTTCTTTTCGCGCTTTCACAATTCATTGCACGAGCAATAGTACTTGTGCACTTGTCAAAGTTTAGTTTAGATTTAAACTATTGAGTTTACGTAACGAAAAGAAAAACTCGAAAATAAAAACAGACTTGATGGTTGGCAAATGCTTTAAGATCATTCTATAAAGTAAATGTAAATAAATATAAAACGTGCATTAAATGTTTTGTTTTCATCTCGACGGCCAATTTTTTTTTTGTTTGACCAGGCACGCACACTTTGATTTTTTTTCTAAAATTAAAGAAACTTTTAAGTTACGTAACAGAGTAATTTATAAAAATAACGGACTATCTCATAATGACGTACACTCTGTATTTGACAATAGTTCGTGATAGTATAATCGTCGGAAGGAAGGACGAATGCAGATTACTGATAATGTTTTTATTTTAAAGTGATTTGCAAGTAATTCTGTTGAGAACATGTACGAACTGTTGTGTGCGTCTCTAATTGTTCGTTGCTTGTAATCGATTTCAATTAATCGAGAACCTTATGTACATATTGCAAATCGAGTGGCTAATCCATATTCCTTGCGTCAGTCTTGGCGAGACAGCCAATCTACTCTTCAGTCTACGGTTTATCTAATTAGAATTAATACATTATCAAACAATGATCTCAACTTTCTAAAACAGTCAATATTATATGTTTTTATTTAATAATCAAAATAAATGCGTTTGTTAGGTTTTTCTCATGACTAAGCCTGGATACTTAAGATATTTCTTTTCAATGTTTAATACACTAAAATGCAGTTGACGTACTGTTCAAGAGTGTTTCAAATATTACGATTTAAACGAATTGGATATTTATAGTACTGATGTAAACGGCAATATTCGATTCTAAAGTTGTGTTATTCTGAGGTAACAAGTAGGAACGTCAATGTTTACGGGCCTACGAGCAAGCTTGTTTTAATGAGCCATCATTAGTCGTTTCTAATGACCTCAGTGAGGGTCAATTTCAAATATTGTAGGTGAAGTCACTTTTATATATATATATTATATTATGAACTTGCAGAAATATAAAAAAATGACGAGTATTCGTGTTCTGAACTGTAATAAATTGGCACGTTATTTCGTTTACATTAATATTTACGAATTTTCATTTTGCAGGTTCTTTTGATTCTATCGAAATACGATGTTGGCAATTACCAAAGCACTCTTGAACTTAATGCTAAGTTAACATCTCTTATGTTGAACGTTATGAAATGGCTCTCTGTATTTTTATTTCGCTCTCTTACGTTGGAAGCGATAATGCGTTACGTAACTCTCGCACGAGCAGGATCCGCGAGAACAACGCATTAGTTTCGCAGTTTATTTATCCAATTTTGGATGAATAAAAAGGAGGTTTTGGTCTGGATGAATGTAGTGTTTGGTACCTGGCATCTGCAGACGACGTCGACTTCGGTTGCAAGCATGTCGACGACTTTGCCCTTGCCCTCGTCGCCCCATTGCGCTCCCAGGACGACGGTGACTCTGTTGTTGTCGTTGGCGTTGATCCTTGCCTTCTTCCTTGGCGATCCGTTCACGCCGTTCATTTGGCAACTTGCCGCCATCTCAAACTGACTGACTGACTGACTGCCTGCCTTCGCACCTCACTGCCCGCGAAAATCTAACAAACCGCAAACGGTATGACTGTCGCTTATTTAACCGGGACGATCACGAGGATTCGCGCCACACGCTTAGGTTATGTGCTGAGATGGCTGTGAAGGACGAAGCGCGGGAGGAGAGGATCGTCGATGGTTGGAATGGAGAGGGGACCACCGAGCCAAGGTTCTGCCCATTCTTTCTATTTTCTGCTGCCAGAGCGCAGAGATCCGCTGATGCTGACGGGAACTCTCTTAGTCCAACCCTTGGGCAATGGATGACGCTGTCGAAGATGAAGAAAACCATCATGTTACTTAAGCAATTCCTTTCCTCCTAGATTTACTGGTTTTGCAGAGGTTTCACTCACCACTTTTTCACAGGACCCAGTTAAATGTGACGGGGTTTCCAGAGGGAGACTCATTACTGGAAGAAGAAGCAATTCATAATTAACGTTTTACAATTTCAAATATATTTACCCAAGTTTATTCTGACTAACGTATCGAACGATATTTCTATATGTCTATGTTATAGGCAACTCCATTCCCA
>NW_017100012.1:1923-3485 GCF_001412225.1 Nicrophorus vespilloides | reverse complement strand
TAATTATTGTAGATAATAAATGATCCTACCGATATGTGACTGGCAAACGGGTTTCCAGAGGGAGACTCATTACTGGAAGAAGAAGAAATTCTTAATTAACGTTTTACAATTTCAAATATATTTACCCAAATTTATTCTGACTAACGTATCGAACAATATTTCTATATGTCTATGTTATAGGCAACTCCATTCACATCAAAATTATACATTGAAAAATATGTTAAAAAAAAATCTTCTTTCCACTTATAACTGTATTCTCGAACTGTAAATTGAGTATTTACGCATCAGCAAAAAATAACTTGTATGTAAGACCAGAGAGTCGAACCGTAAAACGAGATTAACCGGTATTTTTAACTGAACCGGAACGAAAAAAATTTCAATACTACCCGTTGTATCATAAATATAAAACGATAATTATTTGTATAATAAATTAATTATTTTGTAATTGAATAATTAAGAACAAACGAATAGAATTATTTCTGATAAAAAATCAAGTAATCTTTATATTTATAAAAAAATTATAATCACAAAATACAATTAAAAAAAAAACTTTGAAGGTCGACAGGCTAAATGCGAGCGGGTTTCCAGAGGGAGACTCATTACTGGAAGAAGAAATTCTTAATTAACGTTTTACAATTTCAAATATATTTACCCAAGTTTATTCTAACAATATTTCTATATGTCTATGTTATAGGCAACTCCATTCACATCAAAATTATACATTGAAAAATAAGTTTAAAAAAAATCTTCTTTCCACTTATAACTGTATTATCGAACTGTAAATTGAGTATTTACGCATCAGCACGCTAGTGCGTCGCAAAAAATAACTTGTATGTAAAACCAGAGAGTCGAACCGTAGAACGAGATTAACCGGTATTTTTAACTGAACCGGAACGAAAAAAAATTTAATTTTACCCGTTGTATCATAAATATAAAACGATAATTATTTGTATAATGAATTCATTATTTTGTAATTGAACTTGGGAATAATTAAGAACAAACGACTAGAATTATTTCTGATAAAAAATCAAGTAATCTTTATATTTATAAATCCATACCAGTGGTTTCCAAACTTGATGTTACTACGCCTTCCTCAAAAGTATGTAATCATTTGGCGCCTCCCCAGCCCCTCCATTTCATAAAAGGAACGCGTATTACAGCAATATGGATAAGAGCACAGGAATGTATCTATACTTGCTGGATTCCCCAAACATTCAGCTTTCATGTGCACATATTTGATTCATTCTATGTATTATAGTTTTCGAGAAAATCAATGAAATGTGAAAACACTGCTATTTCGAGCATTTTTTAAACTTTGAACGCGAATTACAGCCAAACGGATAAAACCACAGTAATATATGAATACTTGCTACATTCCCCAAACATTCAGCTTTCATATGCATATATTGGATTCTTTCTATGTATTATAGTTTTCGAGAAAATCAATGAAATGTGAAAACACTGCTTTTTCGAGCTTTTTTAAAATTTTGAACGCGAATTACAGCCAAACGGATAAAACCACAGAAATATATGAATACTTGCTACATTCCCCAAACATTCAG
>NW_017100012.1:0-1901 GCF_001412225.1 Nicrophorus vespilloides | reverse complement strand
AAACGAATAGAATTATTTCTGATAAAAAATCAAGTAATCTTTATATTTATAAAAAAATTATAATCACAAAATACAATTAAAAAAAGAAGGAAAGAAACTCGTGACTAATTTGCACGGTTCCTTCCTTAAATGTAACTTATAGTCATATCCGCGTTCAGTCTTAGTGATGTCCGGGACAGCATTGATGTTGATGATGACTATGTCCGTGGTGCGGTTTATCGTGCACCGGCAAAGGATTAGTCAACGCCAGTTTTTTGTTAATTTTGCTCAAGATCTCGTAAGGAAAAACATCGTCCTCGTCATCCATAGGTGACGATTCGTCCAAACGATAACTGCAACATCATCATCATTATTAGTCCATTTTTCTAACCATTTGCAATTGCGTAAATAGTTACTTTATAGCTTTAAAGAAGTTCGAGTGTGAATTGTTCTTTAATACTGTTAAAACGACTTTGCGCATGTTGTTGGTGAACGCGATTAATTCCAGAATTTGCATCATGAACTTTCCGAGACCCCTTCGGTGAATCACATTCTCCAATTGCAATTCGTAACTGAAAGATTATCATTGAGTATCGATCATTTAGCTGAAATAATGCGAAGTAATCACCAATAGAGAACTTCGATACCCTCGTCAATATCGAATCGAAAATGCGAGAAACCAATGGGATGCCCATCATGGGACAACGCCACAAGGTACCAAGCAGTATCATCCAATAATTCCTCTCTCTTTTTACCATCACTCCAACCCCATGAGCAATTCTCATATCTAAAATGCAACAGTTAATAATAAGTAGAATTTGTTGATGTAACAGTAGGATTACTTGTGCTGCATGTTTTTCTTTGTCAGTCCAAAGGCCCAGTCGGTGGTGGATGTATCCAACTCAGATACCTTTTTGATGTACAGATCACATTGCAGTCCATTGTTGTTGTACTTCTGGAAAGCAACAAAGGGCTCCAGAGGATCTTTCAACGAATTGGCCTTGTCGACGACAGTCTTCGAGGCTGACAATCGCAACTGTTCCTCTTTCCTCGCCAAACGCTTTTCTTTACCCTTAGTACTTTTCCTCTACAAAAAAAATAAATAAAAAGGTAACATAATTTTTGTAGGTTAGTTGCCGAATTTGTTGAAGCAGAGGACGGTTCATAACGCTTACGACGGCAATTATTTACCGTGGTGTCTACTTACACCCATCGCTCTCTTCTTTGTAAACGCAGTAGAAATTCGATTTAAAATATCACATATATTACAATAAACTATCACAAAAGGAAAGCATGTACACGGAAGGCAGAGCGTAACGAACCAATGCCGTTTGGCGGGAAGTTCTCTGACAAGTATTCTTTGTAAAAAGAGATTAAAAAAGAAAACGGAAAAAATAACGAAATGGAGACTATACATAGTACTTTTTTTTAAAGACAATTCTTAAGTGAATAGAAACATTGAAATTCAAACGGTTTCGATTTCAAATCATCGCAATATTTGGATACAAATAAAAGAATTCTTCTATACCAGGGATTGGCAAATTGAGAATTAAATATGACTCTAAAGAAAAATTAAATTATTTAGGTGGAATTTATTAAAATATAAATAAATAACGTTGTCAATTTTATAAAACTCTTGAATTGACATTGATCAAAACATTCTAATTTAGACAAAATTTAACAAATTGTTGCAGCGAATATCAGCAAATTTATGAAAACTTAGTAAAAGAAAATGTCAATGGATGAATTTTGATAATCCATACCAGTGGTTTCCAAACTCGATGTTACTACGCCTTCCTCAAAAGTATGTAATCATTTGGCGCCTCCCCACCCCACCATTTCATAAAAGGAACGCGTATTACAACAATATGGATATGAGCACAGGAATGTATCTATACTTTCTGGATTCCCCAAACATTCAG
>NW_017100011.1:43412-46854 GCF_001412225.1 Nicrophorus vespilloides | reverse complement strand
CCACGCAAACAGTTTTTTTTTTCATCAATTTACTTCATCAAGCGCATCAATAAAAGAGCAGCTAAATGGAAACGAATGTTCCGGAAACCAAATTATCTTATTGCATGTTTCACAAATCACATTTCCATTGAAATATGCTGATAATTTCCAATGAAATCATGATATTTTCTTTACCTAATGAATATTTATCGAATGTAAATACAAATGATTCACAAATTAAATTTCCATTGAAATTGAAAATTCTCAAAAAAATACTATGAATTTTTCACTTTTTTTTGATAATTATCTACTTTTTTAAATCATTTGAATACATTTGTAATTAATTAAGTATTTGTATTATTTATATAGAATATTTTTAAATTTTTTGAAGAAAATCAATTGAAATTAAGACGATTTTTCTTAATTAATTTAATCAATATTTTTATTTAAAGAAATTTCACATTACTTTCACTATTTCATAAATAATTCGTTAGAAATTAGTAAAATTAAACAATTTACTTTCCAAATATTTCCAGGATTCAAATTGTAAGTTCAAAAATAAACATTTGAAATGAAGGAAATATTTGGAAAATATTGAATTTTCTTAACAAAATTCTGTATATTTTCTGCAATTAATGAATAATCGCTATCAAAGTTTCAATAATTACTGTTTTTATTAAAATTTTAACAAATTGATAATTTCAATGATTTTTCTCTAAAATTTGTATAGATTATAAAAAAAACACTGTTTTTTTTTCTTAAACTTGTCTAAATATTGTATAAAAGTAGGGAATGAAACAAATTAAGTTAAACAATTTTCTTTCCAAATATTTCCAGGATTCAAATTGTGAGTTAAAAAATAAACGTTTGAAATGAAGGAAATATTTGGAAAATATTGAATTTTCTTAATAAAATTCTGTATATTTTCTGCAATTAATGAATAATCGCTGCCAAAGTTTCAATAATTACTGTTTTTATTAAAATTTAAACAAATTGATAATTTCAATGATTTTTCTCTAAAATTTGTTTAGATTATAAAAAAAAATACTGTTTTTTTTTCTTAAACTTGTCTAAATATTGTATAAAAGTAGGAAATGAAACAAATTAATTTAAACAATTTACTTTCCAAATATTTCCAGGATTCGAATTGTAAGTTCAAAAATAAACATTTGAAATGAAGGAAATATTTGGAAAATATTGAATTTTCTTAATAAAATTCTTTATATTTTCTGCAATTAATGAATAATCGCTACCAAAGTTTCAATAATTACTGTTTTTATTAAAATTTAAACAAATTGATAATTTCAATGATTTTTCTCTAAAATTTGTATAGATTATAAAAAAAATACTGTTTTTTTTTTCTTAATTGTCTAAATATTGTATAAAAGTAAGGAATGAAACAAATTAAGTTAAAGACGTGAGTAAAGTGAGAGATCTGAGATTGTGTGATTTGCAGACAATGTACGTTGTTTCTGGGCGGGACACCCTATACGAGCGGCGGCATTCACACATTGAAAGAGACGTCTCGTATCGAAAACAAAGCTATTAAATTATTAAACGTAAAATTGGAATTGGATTCGGAAAGTGCTTTTGAATGCATCCGATTTAATTCCATGCGACAATGCGATTTTAATTACGCACCGACAAAGAAGTTGCGTAATGAAGGCAGATGCAGGTGACGAAAAGGCGACAAAATTTAAGGTAGAGAACTGTATACACGATAATACGATTCTTAAGGGATGAAGAGGAAAGGTAGAAGAAGGAGAAGGAAGACTACGTCTTCTAGTTTCGGAATTAAACTGAGATGGATGTCGCGGATTAATTCAGCGCAACCCTCTGATTATTATTTATATTAATAATTCAGTCGGTCGAGATTAGAAATCCACGACCCGGGGGACCCGCGACCCCCCGTGAAATCACGGGGGTTGTTTTATAATGTGCATGCATTTGTCAAACAACCCCCCAAGATGATTATTGGGAATACAGCAAACTCCCTTCTGATTTATCTCAGTCGCATTAACCTTAATTCAATCAAAAAAAAAACCACAAAGTTAAAAAACAAACCCTACACCGGACTCTGGGGTTTGCAAAGTCTCTAAGGGAGGAAAAAAGAAGTCGTGCGCCGTATAGAAATTACGTAGGTGTGAAATATTAAGTTGTTGTTGCTTCTTCTTCGGCTGGAGGCGCCGGGGATTTATAGATGAAAATAAATCGCGTTTCCTGAAGGAAATCCGGATCGGCGATTTTTCCACGTCCCGCCCTACATACACACACGTACTTTTCGGGAGAAAATTGCATTTCCTCCACATACACACACGAACATGTTCAGCTTCGGCGTGTATAAATAGGAGCGCACCCCATCATTTCATGGAAGGGAAAAAATATCCGCCCGCAACCCCCCGATATATATCTGTTGGTGTATTACACTTTTTCTTTCTTAAATCCACCGCCGCCCCCGCAAAATACCTCATAAATCCTATTGCGTTATAAAATTTTTATTGAAAAAAATATTACGCGAGTGCCGCCGCCAGCAACCCGACAACAAATCAACGGCTCCTCTTTCCTCCACCAAACATAACGTACAGCAAAACCATCATCCACGTATTCTTTTCAAAAATTGACGACTCCAGATTTTCTGTGATCTCATCATCTCACCCTCTTCGGTTCTTCCCAAAAATTACCAAATCACATCAACTTCTTTAGTTTCCCTTTTCCAATGAGAAAGCACACACTTCCATTTACAGTTCCACACTGATTTCTCTTTATTCAACATTACTTTTCATGACTCATTGTTACTTTTATTATAAACCGATTTCTTACATAATTATTTATATTTTTTGTGAAAAATCTTTGCATTTCGTAATAGTACAGTGATTCCATATATAAAATTAGTTTAATTATGTAATTGGGAAGTATTTTTGCTAAAGAAATTTATAAATTTTAAATAATTTATATTCTTTGTGAAAAATCTTTGCATTTTGTAATGGTACAGTGATTATATATATAAAATTAGTTTAATTATGTAATTGGGAAGTATTTTTGCTAAAGAAATTTATAAAATTTATAGTGTGTTCCTCAACCGATTTCTTACATAATTATTTATATTCTTTGTGGAAAATCTTTGCATTTTGTAACAGTACAGTGATTCCATATATAAAATTAGTTTAATTATGTAATTGGGAATTATTTTTGCTAAAGAAATTTATAAAATTTAAAGTGTGTTCCTCAACCGATTTCTTACATAATTATTTATATTCTTTGTGGAAAATCTTTGCATTTTGTAATAGTACAGTGATTCCATATATAAAATTAGTTGGGAAGTATTTTTGCTAAAGAAATTTATAAATTTTAAAGTGTGTTCCTCAACCGATTTCTTACGTAATTATTTATATTCTTTGTGGAAAATCTTTGCATTTTGTAATAGTACAGTGATTCCATATATAAAATTAGTTTAATTATGTAA
>NW_017100011.1:39726-43405 GCF_001412225.1 Nicrophorus vespilloides | reverse complement strand
TTTGGTCTTATATACGTATGTACAGTATTCGTATTACGTTTGTGTGTTTGAGCATCTATAATTCGTTTCTGTGATTCAAGTTTCGTTAGAGGATCCCGATTTCTAGTGGACTGTGAAAGGTGATTCAGTGGTGGTGGTAGGGCTTCAGGTTGTTAGTGTCTGGGCGGCGATAATTCCTGTTGTCCTGGCCCGAACGAGTAGTCACGGAGACTTGAAATTAAATTCGCGGACGGAAATGGAACGTGGCCGTTTGCAATTACATGAGCTCATCAAATGTGTGTCTGTATGTATGTAAAAGGGGGGTGAGTGTTTCCCCCAACCTGGAGAGAGATGAGGTGAAGTATCTTTCTGTAATATAGTCCGAGCCAGGTGATAATTACTGAAGCAATTCTCAAAGACTCTCCTCCTCGAGAGGAGCCGTCCGTAACTAGGAATCCGGAACGCTCCTCCTGCTTTAGCCTTATACCATCCACATCATCATCATCATCATAATCATCCAACACGAATGGTAAGGCAACCTTACACTTGCGAAGGCGGAGAGGACACATAATTACGTAATTCGAGAGGAGGTGGGGGTCTTTTCTGGTCTTCTCCTTCGGTCGTTCCAGGTGGAAGGAGCCGCGGGGCGCGCTAAAAATCAATCCCAGGTGGTGTTTGTGTGTGTATCTATGTGTCGACACGACGGTCGTCCTCTCCTCTTCTCCATGCATGATGGCATGCACGAGGCGCGTGGGGTATTGCCAGGACCTTCGCAGTCCTTCGCAGCGCGCGCCAACTTCGCCTGGGATTCAGGTAGGCGTGATCTGGCGCCTCCTCCTCGAGCAGGCTTACACAACTCTTGCCCGTTTTACACCCGCACACAAAGAGCAGTCATCCTTGCTCTCCCGATTGTCTCTCCCGCATTTAAAACAAAAAATACAAAAAAAAAGGAATCACCCAAAATCCGCCCACTTTCACCCAAACATTTTCTAGTTACAAATTCAACCTTATACGATTTAAACTTTTCAATTTACAAAAAACACACATTAATAACAATTTAAATATTTACAAATTACAATAATTAAAAAAAAAAACAGTTTACTAAAATGAGCAAATTCACAAAAAAAAAATAACTTTCTTCATTTCATTTTCGTAAATTCTCTACGCTTTTCAAAATTTAGACAACAGTAGTTATAATTAATTGATTTCGAAAGTCCTAAATTATTAATTTAATTAAGTATACAGTTTGAATTACTTAGCGAGAATTGATTAGATAATTTATATCAATAATTACGTAATAAAAATGAATGAATGATAACCTAATGAAATGAAATAAATTGATGATATAACTTTTTTGATCACTCATTTCACTTAAGTGATTACATGATCACGTTTTTACTAAAAGTCGGAAAGAAATTAAAGAATTTATATTACAATCAATAAAAAATTTAAAGTAAAGTATAAGGAAATATATATATATATAACTTTGAAACAGATTAAATTATTATTAATTAAATTTGTAAATTAAACTATAAGTAAATTCAGTATACAAAAAAAAAAACGAAAAATGTATAACTCTATTTTGTTACGGGTATTAAATTTGTAGTTTATATAATTAATTGATTTTGAAAGTCCTTAAATTTGTACGTGCTAAAATAAATTCATTTCGTTTTATTCTCATATAAATACTAATTTAATTAAGTATAAAGTTTTAATTACTTAGCGAGAATTGATTAGATAATTTATATCAATAATTACGTAATAAAAATGAATGAATAATAACCTAATGAAATGAAATAAACTGATGATATAACTTTTTTGATACATGCTGAATAATCGAAAGAAAATGATAGTCATTTCACTTAAGTGATTACTTGATCACGTTTTTACTAAAAGTCGGAAAGATATTAAAGAATTTATATTACAATCAATAAAAAATTTAAATTAAATTATAAGCAAATATATATATAACTTTGAAACAGATTAAATTATTAATAATTAAATTTGTAAATTAAACTATAAGTAAATTCAGTATACAAAAAAAAAACGAAAAATTGTATAACTCTATTTTGTTACGGGTATTAAATTTGTAGTTTCCGAAACACGGATGAGGTTTTTAGTATTTCGAGCGTGTCCATCTCCGAAACTCTAGACGTAAAGTCTCAAGTGCGAAGTTTTAAAAGTTTTCGCAAACATCCCGCAACAAGGAGGAGGACGACGACGACGATGATGATGATGATAATAATAACGCGGAAGCGCATATCAACTTCTGCATATTAAACTTGCACGCGCATAACCCTCAAGTTAATTCATCAATCAAATGAATTAGATGGAAACAACTTTAAACCGGATACGAATTATATTACTGTATTATCATAAGATTACTTTGTATCAACTTTTTAATATGTTTTCAAAAAAATAATACAGATTGTTTGTAGATGTTTTCAATGCAATCATTTTATAATATATATATTTTGTATTAATTAAAAGAAACTTTTATTTTTCTTTTAATGGAACATTTTTACACGAATTTGAAGAAGTTGAAGAAATAATTGAAAATCTATATTTCCATCATGATTTTCAGAAATATTAGCATATAATTTTGGTTAATTTATAAATTATTTGTAATTTTTGACTTGATTTACATAATATTATTTAATTGAAAGAAAACTGTGTAAATTGTGAGACTGTAATATTTCATCAGTGGATGAAATAGGTGAAAAGTGCGAAGGGATGATGCATCATCGCAGTATACAGGATTTAGTAGTAATGCAGTGGAGGAGGTGGATTTAGGTGCGCTTCTTTAAACCTATGTTAATGTATACCGTTTGTGGAGGAGAAAACCTGGCGAAACGAGGTGTAGTATGTGTGTGTGTGTGTGTTTTAAGTTAGTAACTGCTTGCGTTGATTGCCTTCATTGTCCAATTTTTGTTTGGTTTATGGCCGAAAGTTTGTCGCAATTAAGGTGGCGTTTACGGCGATCTATATTTTATAAAGGCAGCCTCTTCCCCGTTATTAACGGCACTTATAAATTATTTTAATTGTTCGAACTAGTTAGGTGTGTATGTGTGTTGCCGTTTTGCATCGCTTACACGACGCTATTTACGAATGTATGCGAGCGGGAATTATTTAAAGTTGCCGCCGCTACTACCGCCGCCGCCATCGCCCATTAAACCTGCCACAGCCACGTGTCTGTCTCTGTATTTATAGTTTTTGATTAGAGAGGAGGCAAGGGGTTGGGTGGTATGGGTTAATGTGTTAGCCAAAAAAGGGTTTCTCTAATGCAATACGCAAACATCGTTCAAATAATATACAAGCCTCTTCTTAATTACTTTCAATTTTTTTTCTGTTGGAATTTTTTTTAATCTTTTATAAATTTAGAATTTCAATTTCTATAAGATGTATCAACTATTATTGATATTCTGACAATTTCAATTATTGTTCACATTTATGTCTTTTGTCGCTATTGTTGTCATAGAGTCGAATGACAGGGTAATTGTTATCTGTCATAGATGTTGCATGATATAAAACTTATGTCACTTAAATGACATATAGGTCCTTGATATTTCTATCTTAGATCACCTAAATGTACGTCTTTTATCATTATTGATGTCAAGGAGTCCATATTTATTTGTACTTATATGACATTTATATCTTATGTCACTTAATGACACTTATGACTTTTGTTTATATTGATGTC
>NW_017100011.1:38956-39719 GCF_001412225.1 Nicrophorus vespilloides | reverse complement strand
CCTTTGTCATCATTGATGTCAACAGTGGAATTGTTGACATAGTTATTGATATACTGTATAACATTTATATCTTATGTCACTTTAATGACACTTATCACTTTTGTTTATATTGATGTCATGTGATAGTCCATATTTATTTGTACTTATATGACATTTATATCTTATGACACTTAAATGACATATATGTCCTTTATCATCATTGATGTCAAAGAGTCTAATAACAGTGGAATTGTTGTCATAGTTGTTGACTACTGTATAACATTTATATCTTATGTCACTTAATGACACTTATGACTTTTGTTTATATTGATGTCATGTGATAGTCCATAGTTATTTGTACTTGTATGACATTTATATCTTATGTCACTTAATGACACTTATGACTTTTGTTTATATTGATGTCAAAGAGTCTAATAACAGTGGAATTGTTGTCATAGTTGTTGATATACTGTATAACATTTATATCTTATGTCACTTAAATAACATATATGTCCCTTGTCATCATTGATGTCAATAGTGGAATTGTTGCCATAGTTATTGATATACTGTATAACATTTATATCTTATGTCACTTAAATGACATATATGTCCTTTATCATCATTGATGTCAACAGTGGAATTGTTGTCATAGTTATTGATATACTGTATAACATTTATATCTTATGTCACTCAATGACAATTATGACTTTTGTTTATATTGATGTTATGTGATAGTCCATATTTATTTGTACTTATATGACATTTATATCTTATGTCACTTAAA
>NW_017100011.1:34763-38945 GCF_001412225.1 Nicrophorus vespilloides | reverse complement strand
TTGTTGATATACTGTATAACATTTATATCTTATGTCACTTAATGACACTTATGACTTTTGTTTATATTGATGTCATGTGATAGTCATAGTCATAGTTATGTCATAGTCATAGTTATTTCTACTTGAATCTTATGTCATTTAATTGACATTTATGTCATATGTCATTATTGCTGTTAGGACTCCAATGACAGTGAAATTGTTATGACAGCTGTTTGTAAACGAAAATTAATATTGTAAAAAGTTTGATTATTTTATACATTATTAATCTATGATGGAGTAAACTTTGAAAAGCTCTGGTTTAATGTATTCTTCATGAATATACAGACAACCCCATGGCGTTAAATTATACTTCCTTTAGTTATTGGAAGATTGATGGAAGCGTAAGAGGAGGTGGAGGAGGTTGCGCGCCATCAGGGATCAAATGAAGCGCGAAGGAGGAAAGAGACAAATAACCTTTCAATTTAACCGAAATGACATTTCGCGGTCCGCTAAAACAATCGAATTCGCGTATGTGGCACGCCTGACATTTGCGACCGTCGAAAGGCCGCACTTTATTATGATTTTATTGCGCCGACGTTTCAGAATTGGTCGACGATAAAAACCTATGTGCGTTTGTGCTAGAGTGAGAGGAGAAAAAAAAGGGTCGCAGCAACAGGGCCATATAAGTGTGTCCCTTAAACCACGCGGAAGACCACCGTAGGGAGGAATCCCCCCTCTAAGGTGTAACGATTATGTCCCGGTCACATCATTCGATAGCCGCAGAAGGGAAGAACGTTGAGAAACAGAGGAAAAAAAAGGAATTAGGAGTAGAGCTAAGGGCTCAATTGCAGGCGAACAATAAAACAGTTTAACCGATTGTTCAGGGGTTGAAAATCCACCTGAAATAATACAACAAAACAGGGAGAAACAAAGTGTAAATAAATAAATAAATAAAAAAAAAGGTGGTGGAGAAGGACGAGAAAACGAAATAACAGCAGGATGAGGAATGGAGAACGACTCGAGGACGACGATTAAGCACTCGAGCGGCGCGAGCAATTACACGATCTTTTATTATTTGCGAAACCGTTGTGTTGATGATTGAACAAGTGGGCATAATGATACGGGCTCCTTGTAATTAATAATGGCACTAAAAATCACCACTTCTGCTCATTTCATTATCCTACCGCACGGCAAAATGAGGAACGCAGGCAACGCGAAAATGTAAAATAAAAGTAGAAAATAAAAAAGGGAAACGGCAGCAGGAGAGCTCGTTGAACGCGCCCTTTTTCAAACGAAATCTATTTAAAGCACAAGCAAAAAAAAATAATCTGCGACTAGTAACTACTTCTAATTACGCGCCCTTCAGACCTTCGCTTTCTTTCTAAGGTTTTTGTAACACGGCAAAATGAAGGAGAATAATCGCAGCAGCACGGATTTGCAGACCTTTTCTGGATGAATGCTAAACGCTTCTGCACTCTTGATTTTCAAGTGTCCATTGTTATCGTGATTCGGATTACCTTCGATTTGTATTTGAAGACTTTCAACGTTGAAAATAGTTATATAATAGGTAGACAGTTTTCATCATCATCAATTATAAATATACTTCTGCAAATAAAGATAAAAATTGCAATATTATAAACATTAATTATAATTTTGTAAGTTGGAGATGTGTGTGTTGGAAGCTCTGAAGACATTCGGTTTTAACTAGGTGAGAATTAAAAGAAAGTTTGGTTATATTCAATGAGAGAGTAGTTGGCGAAGTGATTGCGAGGCTCATAATCGGTTCAACAATTAGCGCGGTAAGTGGTTGTACAAGCAGTAAAGGGATGTTCTCAAGACGGAAGTTCTGTTGGGGTTTTCAGCGTGGAAAATCTGAGGATGCAGGTGAGTCGTCGGGATGGGAAATGAGTATGACGATATTCGGTTTTTGGGGTGGAAAAGGAAACGGAGGAAACAACAACTCGAATCGCGGTATAGCTTTAATAATAATGGATATGGCCTCATCCGCGTCTCCTCTCTCTCTCTTCCTCTCTCCGCCGTTGGCGATGTCCTTTCAAAGACCTCGAGCGTCTACTCTTCCGCCCTCGACTTCCTGTTCTCGCCCTCTCTTCCAGAGAGAGGACGCGCGAAGGAAGAAGGACCTGCACATCCTGAAGAAGGAGAATCCGGAGAGTGGAGAGAGAAGACGCTCCTACTAATATACCACCGAGACCGTATTATGATTATAATTTATACGGCCAAGTTAGACAGGCGAACGCCGGGCCCTTTCCCCATTATTTTATTGCCTTCTCCTTTCTCGCGGCTACGTCTACACTTTTCGTGTATGTCTTCTCTATGTATTCGGATCCCTTTTCCTTGCACGTACACGACCTAAGGCAGTACGTTTAAATGTGTATGTGCAGAAGCCATTGTCACTGTATTTATTGCTCAAGATCTCTGGTGGTGGTAGTAGTGGTGTGTTAACAGAGGCCACCTCCCCCCCCAGGCAGGAAATAATTATTAGTTAGTGAGCGCGAGACTTTGAGGAGCTTTTTATCCCTTTTCCTCATTCCCACTCACTCTCTCACGCTCCCCAGCCTTCATCCTCTTCGCACACTCCATCCTCCCAGTACATAAATCTCGCACTCCCGAGGACACTCCAGAAACTCCGTAGAAACATTAAATCGGAAGAAAGACGACGTCCACCCGTTTCAAAACTCTGCGCAGCTTCTTTTTTTTTCTTAAATATACGATTACCATTGCACAGACACAATTCCCGAAGCGCAATATAAAACTTAGCCATGACCAAAAACTCAATTTTTATATAAAAGCTACATTTCTGTTAAGTGTCTCATCTAATATCTATAAACCAATTTTTGTATCTGAAATTTTACAGATCTTAATTTAACGAAATTGTAGTAAAACGTATTTATAATTTAATTGATTTATAGATCACGTTATAATCTTAGATCCAAGCTTAGTTATTGCTAACATCTAAAATCTTTGATTTAAGCTAATTTTAGCTTTTCATTGAGATGTAAATTACATGTAAAAAGAATGTAGTTGTTGTTGTTGGAAAGTTGAAGAACAAGAAAGCAAAGTTGTTGGTGGATGGAATTGCGTAAATTACAAATACTTTTTCTCTTGGAATTGAATGGAAAATGGCTTTTCATATTCGCGCGAAAGCTGCTGGGGGTGCTTTGGAAAATTTTCCGATTAAATGAGCCGGGATGTTGAAGAGGCAATGGCACGCACGGATGCTCGTTTGTGTGCGCGCGTATATAACGTACGTATGAATATATAGATATATGTACGTACGAATGAATGTGTGTATGTGATTCCGTAAGTGCGTCGTTAGACTCTCGCGTGTAAATTGTCGCAATTTATCCCGCGAATTCTCTTTTTCGGAGCCCCTTTTCTGAAGTGGGGGAATTCTGGTGTGGTCTCAGTATACTCTTTTTTTTTGTATTTTTTGGGGGGATGCGAGCGAGTCGGCGTGTGTTCGCAATAAAACTGGGTGAGTCCCCACAGTCGCAACGTTTTAAATTTAAATTTTTCCACTAAATCAAAATACAAAGTGGCGACGAAACGTCCCAATTCCAAACAATATACCACTCAAAATGTTGTATTTGTCACCTTTCAGATGCAAAAACGAACGCGACCGGAGGGCCCTCGCACCCCCGCGTGCAATTTTACGTAATTTATTGCAAAATAATGTCAATTCCGAAGACAGCTCCCGCACCTACGAGACTTTCCAACGTTCACATTCACATATGGGGGTGCGAAAATATATACACGCATGAGAGCAAAAAAAAATGTATATAAGCGAAGGGTAGCAAACGAACAGTGTAAAAAAATGTATATATATATATATAGAAGTACCAGTCTTTGTCGCGAAGGGTTGTCCCGCTTTGCGCCCCAATTGAGAGAGGAATATAAACATTTAAAGATGATATTAGGAGAGCAATTCAATTCTAAAAGAAAACGTGACTTCAGCAAGAAGTGTGTAAAACTGTTTCTATCACAAATATAGAATAAAGTATTTCCTAATATAAATAGGGATTATCTTATATAATTAAATAATAGAGTACTAATAATAAGTAATAATAACAGTGTAAAAAAATTATATTTAGAAGTACCAGTCTTTGTCGCGAAGGGTTGTCTCGTTTTGCGCCCCAATTCAGAGAGGAATATAAACATTTAAAGATGATATTAGGAGAGCAA
>NW_017100011.1:14692-34746 GCF_001412225.1 Nicrophorus vespilloides | reverse complement strand
AAGGCAGGAAACGGAAGAAAGGCTTTCCGGCGTCGACGTTCGCTCCGAAAAAAAGGAGAAACAATAATTTTAATTATTTAATCCCCTTATTGTGTCTAATATAGCGTTCGGAAAACCGAAATGCAAATCGAGGTCCATTGTGTGCGCACCTCTCGCCGGAGGGGGATGACTGTTGGTCGGCCACCGCCGTCTCTTTTTCTTTTCCCCGCTGAAAGAAAATCCAACCCCAAACTCCAATCCCGACTGTGCACCACCCACAGCAATTGTTTTAAAAAGCGTCACGCGTTCGGCCGCTGCCCATTGTTTCGGTAGGTCCCCGCGGTTTCGGAAACGGATACCGGGCGCCCGGATTTATTGTTCTGCCGCCTCCAACGACCGAATACACGAGGGAGGGTGGTAGGGTGGTGGTGGGTTTTTGGTTTGGTCTGCAGAGGCCGCGGAATTGATAATTTCTCTGGGTACAGTGGGCGCCCACAGCGCAGGGCACTTAATTAGCAATTTTAATGTCGCAGCTCTCCATTGTTTCGGCCGTCCGCACTTTTAACAACGGGACCGCTCGCCCAGAACGCACACACAGCCGAAGAGACCGAAAAGAATGGGGGGACTCAAAATACATATATTGTAATTGTAATGGGTCGCGCCAACCCAAAAAATAATAATGAAAAGAGCAACGGGAAAAGGATAAGAGGGATGATTTAAAATCGGAGGCGAAAGTAGGAAATCCATTCACTTCGAGTTTCAAACAACTTCCTTCTTCCGACACCGGAGGCCGACCGGCAATTTACGACAAAGAATTGAAGATACTTTTCTAAAGAATACCACCCACCGTGGAACGTATCTTTATGGATGCTTAATACAATACTTTTACATTTCGTTAAAGGCATAATTTATTAGCATTGAAGATGTTTTCATTCAAGCAAACTCATATAAACTTCTCAACTTAAACCCAAGTTGTAAGAATCATAGCAAAATTTCAGTTTGTATTGAAGATGATTTTATCAAAACCAAAGTCTTAAGTTAAACCCAAAGTAATTGGCAATGATAGAAAGTGAGAATATTTCAATGAAATCCATAAAATATTTGTTTAAAGTTCGTTAACAATGAAGATAATTTCAGTTGTTAAATTAAATCCAAAGTTATAACAATGTTACCATAAGTAATTGTTAATGATAGAAATTAGAAATATTTCAATATTCAAAGAAATCTACAAAATATTTGTTTACAGTTCTTAAGTATTGAAGAGGATTTAATAAAAACCAAAATCTTAAGTTAAACCCAATGTAATTGGCAATAATAGAAAGCAAGAATATTTCAAAGAAATCGACAAAATATTTGTTTAAAGTTCATTAACAAAGAAGATAATTTCATTAAGATCTAAAAATTTGCATGAGCTTCATGACAGTTCTTAAATTAAACCCATAATCATAAGAACGTTACCATAAGTAATTGTCGATGATAGAAATTAGGAATATTTCAATATTCAAAGAGTTCTACCAAAAATTTGTTTGAAATTCAATAATATTCCTTAAAATTTAAAATTTGATGACATTCCTTAAGTTATAAGAATGTTACCATAAGTAATTGACGAATATAGAAAAGTTTCAATATTCAATGAAAACCACAAAATATTTGCTTACAATTCATTAATATTAAAAGATGATTTCATCAAGCCCAAAATCTTGATAAACTTGATGACATTTTTCTTAAGCTTTACTCACAGTTATAAAAATGTTACATAATCAAATAAAATACAAATATTTAATATATTCAAAGAATTCTACCAAAGATTTGTTTGAAATTCAATAATATTCCTTAAAACTTAAAATTTGATGACATTTCTTAAGTTATAAGAATGTTACCATAAGTAATTGACGAATATAGAAAAGTTTCAATATTCAATGAAAACCACAACATATTTGTTTAAAGTTCGTTAACAATGAAGATAATTTCAGTTGTTAAATTAAATCCAAAGTTATAAGAATGTTACCATAAGTAATTGTTAATGATAGAAATTATGAATATTTCAATATTCAAAGAAATCTACAAAATATTTGTTTACAATTCATTAATATTAAAAGATGATTTCATCAAACCCAAAATCTGGATAAACTTGATGACATTTTTCTTAAGCTTTACTCACAGTTATAAAAATGTTACATAATCAAATAAAATACAAATATGTCGATATTCAAAGAGTTCTACCAAAGATTTGTTTGAAATTCAATAATATTCCTATAAAACTTAAAATTTGATGACTTTTCTTAAGTTAAACCCAAATTTATAATAATGTTACCAATCCACAAAATATTTGTTTACAGTTTTTAACTATTGAAGAGGATTTAATAAAAATCTAAAATATGAGAAGAAACAAAATTAAAACAAAGACAAATTTACATTTTTAAAAATTTTGAAGAGAAATTTTTTTATAACTGAAAATTCTGAAATAGAATACGTAAATAAAGTATATTAAATAAATAGAGAAATGAGTATACTTTAAAAATCAAATATAAAATTGTATTTTTTGAATGAATTTATAAAATGTTTGCTGATGACCAACAGAAATCCTCATTTTCAAATATGAATGGATCTTGTCACCTCGATGTAAAAAAAACTGAACAAACTGAAAACATCTTGAAGAGATGTTCGTCTCGTCTCGCCTCTGGGATCTTAATAAATCTCTTCGCAAATTGGTTCCTTTTGGTGGCGGAAGAAGTGAAGTGAGCTTGCAATTAAATGAATCATTGGATTTTAATTTAGTGCGAGGAGATGTATGTGCATGTACTGAAGGCATGCACCAATTTGCACGTAGTTAGAGAGCGTCGTCGTCGACAAGAAAAAGTAGTAGAAGGAGCGAAAAAAATATATAGGAGAAGTGAAAATGAAATAAGGAAAGGCGTCGGAATGAAAAGTCCTCTTTTCATCCTTAATTCCTCCTTTCCCTCCACTATTATCGCTGCAATTAAAGCGTCTAATTAAAAATCATCCATAACGATCCGTTTGTCATCGCCTCACTGTCCCATATATATACAAAAAAATAATAAAATTAAAGGAGTGAAAAAAGAGAACGAGGAAAAAACAGAGAAAATAAGGAAGAGAACGGGCGTGTAAATTGGGGGAGTTTACTGGGAACAAGGCTTCTTAATGGAAACGACAGAGTTTTTTTTTTCGTTACTCCTCCACTTTGGCTGCTCGAGGTGCGATATTTTAAGAATCCAATGGGAAACACCTGATTCCCTTTTCTTCGTTAATACACAACAACTTTTTCATCTTAAGTAAATTTTCAGTTTTTTTAAATTATTTATAATGAAACAATTCATACATTTTTAAATAAATTAAATTTCTCCCTCAAATTTCATGAATTGTTCAATTTTCTTAAATAATTAATACATTTAGTCATAAAAACCTATATTAGTACTATAATAAATTTAGTTAATATTTTCAATTAAACTTTAAGAAATTATTGCATTTTACAATTACAATTGAATCAACATACATTTGGATAATCATAACGTATTATGATGTAACTCTTAATGATCCACACTGTGTATGTAATTGTCAGAAGCGCGCGATTTACCTAGGTGTACATTTGGTTGCAGCCTCACCAAAAGTTTTAGCAACAGCAGACAGTGAGGTTATGATCATGTAAACAATACACTTGTAACGGTTACCCAAGGCCCCCGATTCGCTAAAACTACGACTGTCTACGATGAAGACGTCTTCGTGGGTGTACTGACCTGGTGCACGATGTTGTCTCCATCTCTGCTCCTCGCTGCCTTTATGTTCAACGTGAGGACGCAGTTGTCCTGGTAATTCCACGTGTATAGGACGTCGTCTCGCACGCACATCAAGTTCTTCGCCTTGTCGACATCCTCGGGCAACGTTTCCCGCACATTCTTGAAGATTTTATGCTCGTTGAGCCTCAGATAATCCGTCGAAGACATCTCTCACACACTGATCCAGACGAAAACAAACAAATTCAACCGGTCCAGACGGTCAGGCATGCCAACCACGAGCAGATAAAAAGCAGGAAAAAAATACAAATAGTTGATTGTTATTTCAAAAGCTTCTTGATAATATCGACTTTTTTAAAACCAGTTCTTGTATTACTTGTTTCAACATAATTACATGCATTCAACCACAATTACAATTTGGTTATGGATAGAATCAAGACAAATCTTAACCCAAAGTTAATATATTTACAGTAAACATTAAGTTTAATAAACGTTAATTATTATTTCAATATTGGCGAATAAATTCTTTAGGAAATTAAGAAATATTTTATGTGTTGACGAAATATTTATAATTAACGAAAAAATATGTAAAATTAATCGAAAAAATGGAATTATTTTTTTTTAATAAATTCTTAAACAAATTAATAAATATTTTATGTGTTGAAGAAAAATTTATAATTAACGTAAAAATATGTAAAATTAATCGAAAAAATGGAATTATTTTTTTTTAAATATTTTCAATTCGCATTAAATTTTCCAATTATTTAGGAGAATATTTAATAATTTTAATGAAATTTAATTCTTTAAATGAAAATTTAAAAAAAAACTATTTCGGAAAAGTAATAATGATTTTATTAATGAAAAACCTATATGATTTTAAATTTAGAATCTTAAAACATAAAAATAAAACAATTATGAAATCTTGGGTTATAATTATGGTTAATTTGAGTTATAATTATTATTATAGAGTCTTGTGACAATAAAACTTCATAGTACAGAAATACCTCGCGCAGTGCGGTTTCGATCAGTCCGGATTCTCTATAGTTTGGATTGAAAATTTCAAGACAAAGTAATATATTCATTCCCGTCTTCAGTAAGGAAAAGAATGAACGCAACATGAAAAATCGTTTATATTTCAACTGTTTACGGTTTTTTTTCTGTAAACGTTTTTTAATTACTAAATCTAACATTTTGTACTTGACAGCTGTCATTTCGTTCTCCTTTAAAACAAAATGAAGACATGACAGTAATTTGTTTGATAATTTCCAGGCAAACTAAATTTGAATTATTTCCTCGATTAGTCCGCTTTAGTTAATATAGTAATACAGTCATTTGCGTTAACATTAAGGAAAAGTATGGGCGTAACAATACAAATCTAATATTTAAAAATTGTTCATATTTCAACTGTATACGATTTTACTCTGTAAACATTTTTTAATTAATACATCTATACTACGTCTTAAGTATTTATAATTGTGAATCAGTTTAATAATTAACATAACGTTTTGGACTCTTTGAAGTAAAGTGACGTGACAGCTGTCATTTTGCTGTCCTAAAAGACATAAGACATAATTGTGTATCTGGTATACCAATTACAGTACAGTTTAATTATAGTAATCATTGATTATCGTGAAGTCTGAAGATAGTGATATTTTATATATAGTAGTTGGTACATTTGACAGTAATTTGTTTGATAATTTCAAGACAAACTAAATTTGAATTATTTCCTCGATTAGTCCGGTTTAGTTAATATAGTAATACATTAATTTTCGTTAAAAACAAGGAAAATTATGGACGTAACAATACAAATCTAATAATTAAAAATCGTTCATTTTTCAACTGTATACGATTTTACTCTGTAAACGTTTTTTAATTACTAAATCTACGCATTCCAATATTGGGTTGAAGATCTATACTATAAGACATAATTGTGTATCAGGTATACCAATTAATACATATTGTTAATACAGTAATACATTCATTTTCGTTAACAGTAAGGAAAAATCGTTCATATTTCAACCGTTTTCCAATTTACCAGAAATCTTTACTGAAGAGACATACAAGTGAAAACGTTTTTCATTGCTAAATCCATAATATATCTCATCTATTCATTATTACGTATGAGTTTAATAATTATTATAGCCTTTTAAAGCAAAGTGACAGCTGTCATTTCACGGTTCTTTATGACATAATTGTGTGTCAGTTATACCAATTACAGTAATAATTGATTATAGTGCTGACAAAAGACAGATATAATGCACATATTGTAATTGCTATACTTGGCAGTAATTTAAGGAACAGTGAGGACGCAACACTACAAATCTAATATTTAAAAATTCTTCATATTTCAACCGTTTCCCAATTTACCAGAAATCTTTACTTAAGAGACATACAAGTGAAAACGTTTTTCATTGCTAAATCTATAATATGTCTCATCTATTCATAATTACGTATTAGTTTAATAATTAATATAACCTTTTGAAGCAAAGTGACAGCTGTCATTTCACGGTTCTTTATGACATAATTGTGTGTCAGTTATACCAATTACAGTAATAATTGATTATAGTGCTGTCAAAAGACAGTGATAATGCACATATTGTAATTGCCATACATGGCAGTAATTTAAGAAACAGTGAGGACGCAACACTACAAATCTAATATTTAAAAATTCTTCATATTTCAACCGTTTCCCAATTTACCAGAAATCTATACTTAAGAGACATACAAGTGAAAACGTTTTTCATTGCTAAATCCATAATATGTCTCATGTATTCATAATTACGCATAAGTTTAATAATTAATATAACCTTTTGAAGCAAAGTGACAGCTGTCATTTTATGGCTCTTTATGACATAATTGTGTGTCAGTTATACCAATTATAGTAATAATTGTGCTGTCAAAAGACAGTGATAATGCACATATTGTAATTTCCATACTTGGCAGTAATTTAAGGAACAGTGAGGACGCAACACTACAAATCTAATATTTAAATTATATTACTTGAAATCGTTGATATTTCGGATTTGTTGTAGTAATCTGTGTTTAAGGTGCAAAAAGAAACGTGAAATGGGGTTGGTTTTCTGCTATTGTGTTTGTCGAAGGGGTGGAAGAACAATTCACGAAGGAGACAAATAAATGTGTGTAGTGTGTGTATGTGTGTAACGGCACGGTCTCGTGCACGTCTTAACATATAATTCCAAGATCAAACATTGAAATCAAGCGGAACAAATCGCAAAACAAACGAGAATGAGAAGGAGAGACGGCACCTTAACAAAATCCGCGGTCTATACGAACCGAAGAACCCCAAGTTCAAACATTGACTCAAGATCCAAGTTTTCTCGCGCATTACGTATGCAACGTACAATAAAAACAGCTCAGACGTGAGAGGGTGGTTGAATAAGAAGGTGGAGGAGAGAGAGAGTTAGGTTTGCTCCGCATATTATCCGATTGATTTAACGCTTCGGATTTATTAACTGTTTGCTTAATACTTATTAATAATATTTGTATGGGGGATCAGGAAAGAGATGTAAGAGAGAGAGAAATAAAGATTGTTAAGGGTGGTTGTGGAAGTCGCTAAGGTTAGAGCGAAAGAGGGTTGTTGAATGGGGATGGGTTTGGGGGGTTTTTGTGCGCCCATTCACCACGCTAATGATGTCTTTCATTATTTATCATCTCATTCGGTCGGCGACGCGACTTCCTTTCTCCTCTTCCCATTTAGACAAACACACACGAAGGGTAAATACAACGTAAATAAGAATCAAAAACGCTGGCCCTCCTCAACCTGGTCGGAGACGGGAGAAGGGTGACCCTTTCATCCCACCTATCCGAAACCTTTCAAACAATCTTTCAATACTCGCCGTGAATATTTCAGGTTCTTTTTTTTTCTTCTTCAGCCGACATCGAGGCCAAAAGGAAATATCGCTGCAATATACAAGTACACACACACAAAATATATATTTATACAAACACAGAGGGAAAAAAAATACATGAAAAGTAAATTGAAAACCGAATAGCGAAACCTTAACCTCCGCCTCCACTCTTGTATGGAGTGTAATTAGCGCTGCAGAAACTTTATGGGCAATTAAGAATGCAGATTGGCAAAAATGGAGAGAAAAGTAGTAGTAGTAGTAGCGCACGAGATTCATTCCACGAACATATTAATAATCCACAGCTAAATAGTTCGCACAGCTTCATCGGCTTCTTCAACATCCTCGCAAACTTAAATAATACCAGTAATTAACGATCCTTTTTTTTTTCTTATTTCCTTCATCATCAGCAAACTGAAAAACTCTTGTAAAATTACAAAATGTATCCTATATAGAAAAGCTTCAACTTATTAGAAGTAGAGCTAATGAAGATGACTATAGTTTACATAAAATTTAAATCATTTAATAATATTTTTTGTTAATTATAAAATATTTTGTATCTTCTAAACGCGACGAGCGATTTTGATAAAATTTGAATTGTATTGTAAACAATAAAATTAGCTATCATTAAGCGAAATATGGACACAACATTGACAACTGTTCAAAAGTTATAGCAGTTTTAAGTTGTTTGCAGTTCAATTGAGCCACCCTGTAATTAAATAACGTATTTTTTCAAGAAAATAAATAAATTGTTGTCGGCAAAATAATTTGTATTTTCTAAACGCGTAAAGCGAATTTGATGAAATTTGGTACAATTATTTAATATAAGCCTAGTAATAAAATAAAGTGAAAAGAATTTTATTAATTGCTCTAGTTTGATTTTTTTTTAATTTCTAGAATAAGTCATGTTTTTTTTAAATTAATTTATTACGAAATTATTAGTAAGTTCACATTTAAGATGTATTGATTAATTTTAATTAAAATTAAATGTGCATTCATTATTTTACTTCAATTTTCATAAGAATTCATTAACTTTTATAAAAAAAAACGAATTCTTAAAAAAAAAATATTTCTTTGCAAAATTATTTGTATCTTCTAAACGCGTGAAGTAAATTTGATGAAATTTGGTACAATTATTTAATATAAGCCTAGTAATAAAATAAAGTGAAAAGAATTTTGATAATTGCTCTTGTTTGATTTTTTTTATTTCTAGAAAAAGTCATGTTTTTTTTAGAAATTCATTTGTTACGAAATTATTAGTAAATTCATATTTAAGATGTATTGATTAATTTTAATAAAAATTTATAAATCTACAAATGTGCATTCATTATTTTACTTCAATTTTCATAAGAATGCATTAACTTTTATAAAAAAAAATCGAATTCTTAAAAAAAAATATATATCTTCGCAAAATTATTTGTATCTTCTGAACGCGTAAAGCGAATTTGATGAAATTTGGTACAATTATTTAATATAAACCTAGTAATAAGATAAAGTGAAAAGAATTTTAATAATTGCTCTTGTTTGATTTTTTTTTATTTCTAGAAAAAGTCATGTTTTTTTTAGAAATTCATTTGTTACGAAATTATTAGTAAATTCATATTTAAGATGTATTGATTAATTTTAATAAAAATTTATAAATCTACAAATGTGCATTAATTATTTTACTTCAATTTTCATAATAATTCATTAACTTTTATAAAAAAAAACGTATTCTTAAAAAAAAATATATATCTTCGCAAAATTATTTGTATCTTTTAAACGCGTAAAGCGAATTTGATGAAATTTTGTACAATTATTTAATATAAGCCTAGTAATAAAATAAAGTAAAAAGAATTTTGATAATTGCTCTTGTTTGATTTTTTAGAAATTCATTTGTTACGAAATTATTAGTAAATTCATATTTAAGATGTATTGATTAATTTTAATAAAAATTTATAAATCTACAAATGTGAATTCATTATTTTACTTCAATTTTCATAAGAATTCATTAACTTTTTAAAAAAAAAACGTATTCTTAAAAAAAATATATTTGTATCTTCTAAACGTGTAAAGCGAATTTGATGAAATTTGGTAAGGTTATTTATTATAAGTCGAGTATTAAAATAACGTAAATAGAATTTTAATAATTGCGCTTGTTTGAATTTCTTTTTTAATTTAAGAGAAAAAAATTACGTATTTATGCCTTGATTTGTCCGGATCGAAAAAGTTCAGTATTGTTTTAATACTAAATATGTCGAATGAATAATTATAATTTTTGTTTTTAATTAATACAAGAAATGTATGTTAACTAAAAATAGTGTTATATAATAAGTAATATTAATGAGGCTGACGTATGCATAATCAATTTGTTGAATAAATACGTTGGAAAATATATACATAAAAAAAAAGGCAACGGTTTTCTTTGAACTGGTATAAGGTATGATGAATGGGGTGTTATTAAACGTGGAAATAAACGTGTACTTTTTTTGTTGTTGTTGTTGAATACTGATGAGGGTGTTTCTTCGGTGTGTCGTGTCGTTCTGGCGGAATGGTTACGAGTGTAGGAAGGTGAGGTACATGTACACGCGTCCGTCGCAGCAGCATTAATATTCAATAAGTACGTAAAGATAGAGTGATTATGGATAGGAAATGTGTAAAGTGCGTCACCGCGACCGCCGCAGTTTCGAATATCTTTGTTGGGATCGCAAAAAAAAGGGGTTGCGACGCCCATACATCATCCCCTATAACTGTCAAATTGATATCGGGCGCTGCTATCTCGTCGATCAAATTTATACAAAATTTAATTCAAAACATTAGCTGGAATATCTGATATCATTGGCAATAGTCACGATATCCAGAATGCCGTCAACGTCGTCGGATAAAGTAGTCGTAGACGCCGGCGTCGCTGTAAAACACACATAAACGCAGCACACTAGATTGGGGATTTATTTATATTTGTGTGGACTCACGTTGCTTAGCAATTAGAAATTTTGTATTGATTATTTCGCGTAAGATATGCAAATATGTTTTTGTTGGGAAACCGAATCGATTCGTTCGAACTCACGAAACGCTCGAATTGCAAAAGATGCACTAGACGAAGAAACAAAAAGAAAAAGAAACTCTCATCTCTATTATTATTATTATTATGATCATCATCAGTATTATTGCTATTACATGGAGAACGGGAGACAGTTGTTTCGCAAGAGATTATAGTGGTATCATAAATTCCGGTGTCGAAAGTTGTTGGAACGTCGCGCGGAGGAAGCAAAAGTTCGCCCACTCGCTTAATCGTCATCTTCCATCATAAATATTGTATATGTGGAGCAAACAATCGTTAACTGCAGGAGACTATGAAGGAAAAGAACAAAAAAGAAGAAATATTAATGGATATATGTGTGTGTGTGTGTGTGGAAGAGATGAGGAGAAAACAGATACATAAATACGAAGACGAAGTTTTATAATCCGCAGGATGGAATCAGATTTTCCGCATGATTATTTCATGCCTCGGGTTTATACAACTTTTTCTCTTCATCATAAACAGTTTATGGTTGTTAGACTCACTTTTCTTTTTCTTGTTTCCATCTTCCCAAATGACATAACAATATGTTCGATCGATGAACTACTATAGTTCTTTTATTCGAACAACGTTTCTCAACCCATGAATAGCAAATTGACAGCTGTCAATGTCAGAAGAATTATAGCATCTAATATAATTAGCAACGTCTCTTAACCTATTAGTCGCGAAATGACAGCTGTCACCTGATGCAAGCTGACAGCTGTCAACGTCAAAAAATGGATTATAAACAACTGGGTCGTAGTACAGCTACAAATAAGAAAATTGTAATGACATAACAATACGTTCGATTGTTAAATATCTTCCATCAAGTTATTTTTATTGTGTAGCATCTAATTTAATTAGCAACGTCTCTCAACCTATGAGTCGCAAAATGACAGCTGTCACCTGATGCAAGCTGCCAACGTCAAAAAATGGGTTATAAACAACTGGGTCGCAGTACAACTACAAATAACATAATTGATATGACATAACAATACGTTCGATTGTTATGTAACTTCCATCAAGTTATTTTTTTTGTGTAGCATCTAATATAATTAGCAACGTCTCTCAATCAATGAGTCGCGAATGACAGCTGTCACTTGATGCAAGCTGACATCTGTCAACGTCAAAAAATAGGTTATAAACAACTGGGACGTAGTACAACTACAAATAACATAATTGAAATGACATAACAATACGTTTGACCGATAATTAACTTCCATCAAGTTATTTTTTTTGTGTAGAATCTAATATAATTAGCAACATCTCTCAACCTATGAGTCGCGAAATGACAGCTGTCACCTGATGCAAGCTGGCAGCTGTAAACGTCAAAAAATGGGTTATAAACAAATGGGTCGCAGTACATCTCAATCTATGAGTCGCGAATGACAGCTGTCACCTGATGCAAGCTGACACCTGTCAACGTCAAAAAATGGGTTATAAACAACTGGGTCGCAGTACAACTACAAATCACATAATTGAAATGACATAACAATACGTTCGATCGTTAAATATCTTCCATCAAGTTATTTTTTTGTGTAGCTTCTAATATAATTAGCAAAATCTCTCAATCTATGAGTCGCAAAATGACAGCTGTCACCTGATGTAAGCTGACAGCTGTCAACGTCAACAAAATGGGTTATAAACAACTTTGTCGCAGTACTGCTACAAATAAGAAAATTGGAATGACATAATAATACGTTCGTTCGTAGTTCTGAAAAGTTATATTTTCCAAATATCTAAAATAATTAGCAATGTTTCTCAACCTATGAGTCGTGAATTGACAGCTGATACAAGATGCCTGCTGTAAACGATGAAATAATAGGTTATAAACAATTGGGTCGCAGTACAACAACAAATAAAATAATTGAGACAAAAAGTTTAAGAAACGCTGATATTTAACAGTACAGCAACTTAAGATATTAAATAAATTATATTTACATTTTTTCTTTGCACATTTTTTTTTAAAGTTTTACACAAATCCAAATGAAACATTTTCTTCTTCTAATTAAAGTTTTAAATAATTACAAAAAAATATATTTAATAATTCATTTGAAACTTCTAAACATTATTACAAATATTAATTTTTCAATCCTTGTAATATTGTATTTAGTTAACTAAGCTGTGAAAATAAAATTACAGATAATTATATTCATTAATATTTTTTCATTGTTTTTCTTTGTAATTTGGAAAGTAATTAATAAAAAAAGACATGTATAATGTTAGTTTTGATTATTAAGAGGGTGGTGGTTATGATTCGATTTGCTTTTGTTTTATTCAATTATTATTTTGTTTCTGTTGAAGTGAGGGGTGGATACGAGAGAGAGAGATATTTTTTTTGGATGTTGGTCAGAGGGGGTCAAAGTAGACAAATAACGAATGATTAGTGACGGGACGAATGTCGTCGAATGTAAATCCAATAATAAAGAAATACGAACGTGGGGAGCTAATAGGAAATGCAATTTGTCCGTCAACGAGAGAAAGAGAGAGAGATACAAGGGGACGTTGCAAATGTTATCAACGCGATGGTAAATGGAAAACTCGATGTCAGGAAATACGTGTATGTATATGCATGTACATTGTGTGTGTGTGAGTGTGAATGTCCGAACTATGATTAATTGCCCCACGGTGTGCACCTATAATAGCGCCATCTATCGTGAGTCCCATTTTTCCCGAAGAAAAAAAAAAGAGTATGCACGAGAGAGCTTTGCAACTGGGGGGTGGTGGTGATGTGGTTCCAACAAACGTGGTCGGCTGTGGTACCACCACCGCCGTCGCCTCCCCCGACCTATGCCGCCGCCGCCGCACGCGACCGATAACGCGAACCGTTATTAATTGTACGTACACACACATTTCAATATTCCTTGTCGCGTAATAAATTCCCAACTCTATTTATTACGAAATCCCCCCGGCCGCCACCCCCATTTCGCGTTGCGCTATGATAGCTGTTGCACGTTACACCGTTATTATTTTTAGATCGCGAGCTTTTTATTCTAATAACCCAACTTTTAATGATTTTTACCTTCTCCCTTTTTACCTTTTCAACCTATATGTGTATATATGTATTCCGTTACCACCCCTTTTTTTTTACAAATTACTAAGCGAATTCAATTAATTACGAAACGGACGCATTTTTTTTCTTTTTTTTTGCCTTGCCCATAATTATTGCTTCTGAACATGTGAACAATATTGAACCGTTTAATACTTTTCTTTCGTTTTTATTTTTAATTCCACTTCGCTTGCACTCGTAATTCACTAGATAATTGCTGCTCGGTGCATTCATAAACTTGAAGATATCTTCAATTCGTTAATAAATTAAAAACTTTAAATAAATTATTTAGAAAAATAATAATAAATCGAGTTACATAAAACGTTATTTTTTTTATTATATAGTGAAACCTCGCTTAACGAGTTCCAAAATTTCCGGATTTTTACTCGTATAGTGAAACGTATTCAAAAATACACAAATGATGTAGAAGGCGCGCAATTCGGGACTTCTCTTCTCATCGTTTTCTTACAATTCATTTTGCTCGTTAAGCAAAATGTTCGTTATGCGATGTACTCGTTAAGCGAGGTTACACTGTATATATATATTATTAGAAGATTTACCAACATTATTACTTTATATATTTTTTTAATTATTTATATCTTAATGAAGTTACTGTACAAAAAGCAAAAGAAATGAAGAATTTAATTTAACAAATATTGAAATAATTATGTTATGATCCTATAGTTGATGTAAGATTGAAGAAAACGATTGAATTAGGTAAGAGGTGTGTGAGAAAATGTAAGTATTAATGAAGTTACTGTACAAAAAGCAAACAATTGAAGAATTTAATTTAAATATTATTGATTATTTTATATTGTTTTTCTAAATTTAACAAATATTGAAACAATTATGTTATGATCCTATAGTTGATGTAAGACTGAAGAAAACGATTGAATTAGGTAAGAGATGTGTGAGAAAATGTAAGTTTCGTGGTGGAAATCTCGTGATGTATGAGTTGTGGAGGATGAGGTTGTGAAGACGAGAGGAAAGGCTGAAAGACGGCGACGGCGGTTGTGCAAAGTATGAAATCTCCGGTGTCACGGCGGATTTTGTGTGTGTAAATATAAATCTAGCTGGAGGATTTCTGAACAAAACTGTGTGTGCGTTACATAACAATGCCCGGGACCGGGCGATAATTCACGATCCATTGTCCGCGAGGGCCGCGAGCCCCGGGCGTCGCGACGCCGACGAAACTTGCTCGACTCGCTGGAGATTAACACAATGCCCTTTCCTCCACCAGAAACCAACTAACGGGCCCTCGAGGTAATCTTCGAGAACAACTTTAACGCGCATTAATAGATCTTGTATATTGTCCGTTGAGTAATAGCAGCAGAAAAGCGCTCACCCTCAGCGTTGAAGTCCACTGCTGCCGCCGCCACCGCCACCCTCCCATTTGATTTCGACAAATAATAATACTCGAAGAGGCGCGGCCATTGTTGATTAATCGTTCGTGACACATATTTATACGGCTATCATTTGTCAGGCCAAACAAACGATCGAAGCCACCCACCTACCTGTATACACACACACACATCCATACATCCTATGCATGTATATACATACACACACATACACATGCGGCGCTTTGGGGTGGTCGGAATGAAAAAATAATAACGCGTGCCGAAGTAATAATCGCGCGGGCGTGGTGATAGATTAAAGGGTTGTTATTCCGTTATTAGTCCGCTTATACACATGCCGCATTATCCGGTCTCTCTCTCTCTCTTTCTCTCTCACACTCACTCTTTCACTCTCTTTAGTCGCTAATGATGTTTAATCGATGACGGCGGTGGTTTTAATGCGAGGTCCGCGGGGGTGCGGTCAATCCGCAGCCGCCCCCGATGTTTGTTAAAAAAATAAATTAAGGAACGGGGTAACTATTAGAAGGATGATGATTAATACCGTTGTTGACAGCCGAAGGGTGTTGCGCGAAGATACCGACTAATGCAAGAATAATAAAGTGAAAAAAATAAAAAATAATAACACGGATTATATTAATTAATTAGCGAAGGATCAACCCTTCTTGACCGGATGCAACGTCTCAAAGTCTCGCGTAATGGATTTTTTGTTTGTCCATTGTATCTTAGCGTTACGCAATTCATTGCTGAGTAATTAATTAAAATTGATACCTGTTGCGAGTCGATAGATGGCGTCACAATCGAACTTGTCAATATAACAATTAATCATCTTCTAAATTAACAAAATTAATGTTGCAGAGACTGAATTAAGATTAATATTGTTGCTAGTAACTTCTCGACTTACGACTATTTGCACTTACGACGAAAAAAATCTTAATTTTATGTTTTTTTGTTGTTGTAAAGAATTAAAATGTGTTTAAAGTTATCAGTTGGATTAATTGGAATTTTGTTTCTCCAATATATGTTATCATAACGCAATTCATTGTTGAATAAAAAATTGTTGAAATTAAAATTTATTAATTAAGCCGATAGATGGCGTCACAATCGAACTTGTCAATATAACAGTTAATCATTTTCTAAATTAACAAAATTTATGTTACAGAGACTGTATTAAGATTAATCTTGTTGATAGTGCAATTCTGTAACTTTTCGACTTACAACTATTTGCACTTACGACCAAAAAATTATGGTTTTTTTTTGTAAAGAATTAAAATGTGTTCAAAGTTTTCAGTTGGATTAATTGGAATCTTGTTTGTTCATTATATGTTATCATAACGTAATTAATTGTTGAATAACTAATTAAAATCTATTAATTACGCCGATAGATGGCGTCCCAATCGAACTTGTCAATATAACAGTTAATCATCTTTAAAATTAATAAAATTAATGTTACAGAGACTGAATTAAGATTAATCTTGTTGCTAGTAACTTCTCGACTTACGACTATTTGCACGTACGACCAAAAAAATCTTATTTTTATGGGTTTTTTTTGTAAAGAATTAAAATGTGTTCAAAGTTTTCAGTTGGATTAATCGAAATTTTGTTTGTTAATTATATCTTATCATAACGCAATTCATTGTTGAATAACTAATTAAAATCTATTAATTGCGAGGATAGATGGCGTCACAATAGAATTTGTCAATACATCAGTTTTCAGTTGGATTAATGTTTGTATTTGAATGTGTTTGTTATCAGTTCTAGAATTACAGTTTATAGCTTTAGTTTTCAGTTAGATTTATATTTGCATGTAAATATGATTATGGTTGAAATATTAATTTAAATTAGTTCAAGATTTGTTGAAGAAAATGAAAGATTTTTTTGGAAATTGATGAATCTGTGTAGTTTTCTATTTTTTTTGTTGCTATAGTTTTAAGTCAGATTAATATTTGTATTTGTTCAAGAAGGAAATGAAAGAAAATTTTGGGGGAAATTAACGAAACTGTGCAGTCTTTTACTTTTCTTGCGGTGTTTGTTGACTGAAGGCAGTAACAATAATTTGTATAATACATAATAATATTATTATTACATGTGGTATACGTGTGCATGGAGAGGCAGTGGTAGTAGGTCTTATCGGCATCAGCAGCAAAACAGTGCAACAGACTACTAAAGGCATTGTGTCCAAAAGTTATGGAGGGAAATATAAACGGGGCCGCACAGCACAGCCACTATCTCGCCGCCCGCGCGTTTCTCATACACTCGTACATTCGTACATCCCTGCCGCAGCAGCCGCAGCCACAGCCACCCCCCACGGCCTTTCACTTCGCAGCATGCATGACAAAACGGAAGATGAAAAATCGGGCTTTACTAAATGATAGTAAATATTCCTTGTTTCCATACACGTACACGTGCACGTGCACACACACATTCCATCCTAAAAAGCCACCTGCATAATGCAACAATGCGGCATTATGTAATTGCCTATCGCGCCATTGATAATGCCGCGAATAATTAACACTGCCATTATTACACACCGAGCTGCAAACACAAAAAAACAACAACAACATGTTATCGCGTAGGATGAAGACGTTATTTGTCTAACCGGTGCATTTAGTTTCGTTTGCTCCAATTCACAGTGCATTGTTTGAAGTTAACTTTTTTTTCATAAACTAAATATTTCTGTTTGATCTCAAGTAATTTTATCAATTTATTAATTAACTAACTTTTTGTAATTAATCTACAAAGTCTATCTGGAGGATTGTGAAATAGTTTCGTTTTGCGTTTTATTTCGGTTTGATCTTAAATAATTTTATCAATTTATTAATTAACTAACTTTTTTTGTTTTAAGTAATCTACAACTATGAAATCATTATTTGTCTAATTGGAGGATTGTTAAATAGTTTCGTTTTGCTCCAATTCTCCATGAATTTTTTAAAGTTAACATTTTATTGTGTAAATACAAAATATTTCGGTTTGATCTCAAGTAATTTTATCAATTTATTAATTAACTAACTTTTTGTAATTAATCTAAAAATATGAAATCATTATTTGTCTAATTGGAGGATTGTGAAATAGTTTCGTTTTGCTCCAATTTTCAATGCATTTTTTAAAGTTAACTTTTTATTGTGTAAATACAAAATATTACAGTTTGATCTTAAATATGTTTATCAATTTAGTAATTAACTAACTTTTTGTAATTAATCTACAAATATGAAATCATTATTTGTCTAACGGGAGGATTGGAGCAAAACGAAACTATTGCTCCAATTCTCTGTGCATTTTTTAAAATTAAATTTTTATTGATAAATACAAAATATTTCGGTTTGATCTTAAATAATTTTATCAATTTATCAATTAACTAACTTTTTGTAATTAATCTACAAATATGAAATCATTATTTGTCTAACGGGAGGATTGGAGCAAAACGAAACTATTGCTCCAATTCTCTGTGCATTTTTTAAAATTAAATTTTTATTGAGTAAATACAAAATATTTCGGTTTGATCTTAAATAATTTTATCAATTTATCAATTAACTAACTTTTTGTAATTAATCTACAAATATGAAATCATTATTTGTCTAACCGGAGGATTGTTTAATAGTTTCGTTTTGCTGAAATTCTCTATGCATTTTTTTAAAGTTAACTTTTTATTGTGTAAATACAAAATATTTCTCTTTGATCTTAAATAATTTTATCAATTTATTAATTAACAAACTTTTTTTGTAATTAATCTACAAATAGGAAGTAATTATTTGTGTAACCGGATGATTTTGAAATAGTTTCGTTTTGCTGCATTTCTCAATGCATTTTTTAAACTTAAATTTTTATTGAGTAAATACAAAATATTTCGGTTTGATCTTAAATAATTTTATCAATTTATTAATTAACTAACTTTTTGTAATATGAAATCATTATTTGTCTAACCGGAGGATTGTGAAATAGTTTCGTTTTGATCCAATTCTCTGTGCATTTTTTAAAGTTAACTGTTTATTGAGTAAATACAAAATATCTTAAATAATTTAATCAATTTATTAAAAAAAATAACTTATTAATTAATCTGCAAATATGAAGTAATTATTTGGAGAATTGTGAACTAGATTCGTTTGCTCCAATTCACAATACATTTTTTGACAACTATATCGCATGAAGTTAGATTTATATATTTCTGATATTTAGTAATCATTTATTAAAATTGGTGATCATTTGTTGAATTTGGTGATCATTATATTTAATCTATAAGCTACAAGAATGGCTTAAAACATGGAGAATAGCAGTTAACGAAATGAAATCCGTGCATATCACATTCACGCTAAAGAAAGACACCTGCCCAACTGTAAGACTTAATGGACAAGATCTGCACAAAGCAACAAAAGTCGAATATCTAGGCATGCATCTAGACAGAAGACTCACCTGAAAAGATCAGATTCATGTTAAGAGGGAGCAATTAGAAATAAAGTTTAGAAAACTCTACTGGTTTCTAGGAAAAAGATCAGTGGAAGATAAATTACTTATATACAAAGTAATAGTGAAACCAGTATGGATGTAAGATATCCAATTGTGGGGTGAACATACAAATTATACAAAGATTCCAATCAAAATGCCCAAGAAATGTTATTAAGTCTCCATGGTTCGTCAGGAATGAAGAAATACATGAAGATCTTCATATTGTTATGGTCAAGGATGCAATACCAACATTTAGTAGTAGATACCAAGATAGACTGGAGTCACATACTAATGTTTTGGCTATTGGCCTACTCGACAACAGTGAAACCACAAACAGGCTGAAGCGTTGCAAACAATTGGATTTAGTATATAGATTTAAGTAATTATTAAAGTTCAAATCATCATTTAATGTCATCCGCGATTTTTAATTTACTCAATGTTCACATTGATGAACAGATTGTGAATAAAATTATACGGACAAAAACAGTTTTGGTGCCGCTGCTATCGGTTTGATTGGGGATGGTCGTGTGATGAGGTGGGGTAGTTTGGTCGGGTAGGTTTTGGCGAGGACGATGT